>NW_007253738.1:388553-451552 GCF_000164805.1 Carlito syrichta | reverse complement strand
TTTTTTTGAGTTGGAGTCTCACTCCGTCGCCCAGGCTGGAATGCAGTGGCACACTCATGGTCACCCCAGCATCGACCTGCTGGGCTTAGGTAATCCTTCTGCCTCAGTCTTCCAAGTAGCCGGAACTGCAGGCATGAGCTACCATGTCCGGCTAATTTTTTGATTTATTGTAAAGATGAAGTCTCACCAAGTTGCCCAGGCTGTTCTCGAACCCATGGGCTCAGACAATCACCTCACCTCAGTCTCCCAAAGTGCTAAGATTACAGGTTTGAGCCACCACACCCGGCCTGAAACTATTTTCATAAAGAACATACTGACTCAGAAAATACCAATATTCCCTTTCCCTCTTACTTACAAGTCAGGAAAAATAAAATTAATTTACCTGTACATTTCAAGTAGGTTTATTATCATACCCATTCTGAATTTCCTTGGACATTTTATTTTAGATCTTTTAGTGTTGACCATTTGGAATTCGAACAAAAAACTACCAATCATGGAAATTCAGACATAACAAATACTGAATATAATTGCTTCCTAAAGGTTGAAAGATAAAATGGAAACTACACTGGAAGAAACCGATGTATTTCAAATGGAAACGGCAATTTTTGGAAATGAGTGCTACACTGAGATTTAAATACAGAATGATTTATTCATTTATTGTATATATTCTTCATACACATCTTTCTCTCATCATTTATCCTATAGGAAAAAATGTTTGAAAAAAATTACAGAAAATTTCTCAAACTGGTAAAAGACATAATTTCATCAGATTCAAAACATTCAGTGAATCCCAGACATGATAAATTAAAAGAAAACTATACCTAGACAGATCAAACTCAAAATCCTGAAAAATTAAAGAGAAAATATTGAAAGCAACCAGAAAAATAAATTAGGTATACAAGGGGGCACCCCCCCAAAAAGCAGAATTATCATTTGGAGGGCAGGCCCCTTATAGCATACTCTGAATCAAACGGTCAACCAAAGTTTTTATCTGGAAGTTTTGAAAAGATTACATCACTATTTGTGGAAGAAATACCCCAACTTGTGGCAAACAGGAGACTGGGTTTTCCACCATGACAATGCACCTGCCCACACAGCAGTTGCTGTTCAGCAGTTTTTGACCAAAAATGGCATGGCGCTCCCTATTCACCCAATCACGCCCCAACCAGCTTTTTTTGTTGTTTTCTTGGATGAAAAAAGTCCTCAAAGGGAAACGTTTTGCTGATGTGGAAGAGGTGAAACAAAAAATGGCACAAGCACTGAAAGGCATCAAAATTGACAAGTTCAAAAACTGTTTTGAGCAGTGGAAAAAGTGTCTCAATAGGTGCACTGCATCAAACAGAGAGTATTTGAAGATGACTAGAGTATAAACATATAAGAATAAATACACAATTTTTAATAAATAAATTCTGGTTTGGGGGAGGACCCCTCCTTGTATAGGAAAACAATTATTGAAATGCCTCAGATTTCTCATTAGAGACAAATGCAGCCAGAAAACAGTGAACAACATATTTAAAGTGCTGTAAGAAAAGAACTGGTGAGTGAAGAATTCCATACCCATTGAAAATACACTTTAGGAATAAAGGCAAAATAAAGATAGTCTAGAATGAAAGAAAACTAAGAAAATTCATTGTGCCAGTAGAAGTACATTAAAACAAATGCTAAAGAAAATTATCAAGGTCTAAAAAAAAGAAAAGAAAAAAAGGATTTCACTAACGGGAATCTTGAATCTTAAGGAATAAGAAAAGCAACAGAAATGGTAAATGTCTAGGTAAACATAATACTCTATTATATTCCACTAAAGTCCTTTAAAATATGTATAATTGTTAAAATAAAATTTATAATATTATGTGACAGAGCTTGGAACATATGTAGAAATAATCTCATGACAACTACAATATAAAATGGGAAGGGCACAGGGACCCATGCCAGGATAAGGTCTCTACATTTCACAGGAAGTACTAAAGTATCAACTCCAAAAAGTCTGATAAAATATTAGGTATGTATATTCCAATCCCTGGAAGTACCACACACAGGTACATACCACTGTACAAAAAAATACAGTTGAAAAATAAATAAATTAAAATAGAGTTCAACAAAAATATTAAAATAATCTAAAAGGTAAAATAGAGGAAAAAACAAAATGGTAGGCTACATCCAAATAAACCAATAATTACATTAAATATAAAAGTTCTAAACACTCCAAGTAAAAAAGACACTGTCACACTGAAGAATAAGACCTGGCCGGGTGCAGTGGCTCAAGTCTGTAATCCCAGCACTTTGGGAGACCAAGATGAGGGGACTGCCTGAGTCCACGGGTTCAAGACCAGCCTGGGCAACTTGCCAAGACCTCCTCTCTACAATAAATCGACAAATTAGCAAGGCACGGTAGCGCACACCTGTAGTTCCGGCTACCTGGAAGGCTGAGGCAGAAAGATCACCTGAGCCCAGCAGGTCAACGCTGGGGTGGTCGTGAGCATGCCACTGCACTCCAGCCTGGGTGATGAAGTAAGACTCCAACTCAAAAAAGATAAGACCCAACTTAGGCTATCTATAAATACCCCACAAATTAAAATATCATGACACAGATAAATCAAATAAAGTTCAGAGGAAGATATAACATGTAAAACTAATCAAATTAAAGCTAGAATGACTGTATTAATATCAAAGTTGACTTCAGAACAAATAAAATCCACTGAAATACACACACAAACTTGAGTTCATTCATTTTTTTCTTAATTTTCAAAAAAAAATTTATTCTGTAAGTATTATGAACTGAAGTTGCTCCCCCAACTCAAGAAAAATGTGTTGAAGACCTAACCCCCAATGTGATGGTATTAGGAGGTAGGGCCTTTGAGGGGTGATGAGGTTTAAATGAGATCACGAGGGTGGGGCCCCACAACGGGATGATGGGGCATGTGAGAACCACATGAGAACATAGGGAGAAGGTAGCTGACTGCAAGTCAGGAAGAGAGCCCTCACCAGGGAAATGAATTGACCAGCTCCTTGATCTCAGACTTCCAGTCTCCAGAACTGTGAGAAACAAAGTCCTGTTGCTTAAACCATCCAGTCTATGGTAGTTTGTTCTGGCAGCCTGAGCAGACTAATGTAGAAGGGAAATATCAATATGCAGAACTGATGTAGGAAATAAGAACTGAGTGCAGTTGCACAACTAGAGAAGAAAGGCATGTGATCAAAGATTAGACTTGAATTAAGGCTGTTATTTAATGGATCAAACAGTGTTAAGTTTATAATAAAATCCAGAGACCTTAATGTATATTGAAAAATGCTTACTGAAGGTGTTTTTCTTGTCACACTGTGCTAGGCACTGAGGACATAAAATAAATAAACCAAGGTGCCTACATTAAAGAAAACCATGAGCCAAGGAGGTGCTTTTTCATCAAATGAGAGAATATGTCTCTAGGGTGCTGCCTACTCCACTAAGCTGCCGATACTGAGAACTGTACTCACATATGTGAATACATTGTATACTGAGTGTAAGAACAGTATGTTGAGTATGGTAACCAAATATTTCAAGAGAATTCAATGTGTACAGTTCACTTGCATTTGGCTTCTAAAGGAACCGGTGTATACTTGAGCTACCTCATGAATTTCCTAGGCAACATATGGGGAGGGCTCAAACCTTTCAAACACATGAAGATTTGATTTTCTATCTAAAAGCAGCAAGATATTGTAATAGCAAGCTCTGAAAGAGAAGTGAATATGACGGGTGTGTTTGAATTGGTAGATAGAGTTTTGGGTACATGACTAGATTCAGAGAAACAAATTAGAGGAAAAAACCAAAAATTTCATTATTTTGTTTGTAGTGGTGATGCTGGGGAAAAATTGCAAAAAAGTCATTTATATGCATCCAAATATTATCAAATAAATAGGACTGATTTTAACCTCTAGGTTGCTTTAATAATTTGGGGAATTATTGATTAGCTGCATGGTAAATTTCAGAATACATTGTTTTATTTTTTTAAAAAACCTGGCATTTTTCACATGATCATATCACCTCATTCAGAGAGGAGCTCCAAGTATCTATCATAGCACATGCCAAAAGTGTCAATGGGTCATGTTTACATAGTTATGAACTATTAAAATTTTAGAATAACTTTCCTATTTAAAAGCTTCTTTTAAAAGTTTGCAATGCTTTTAAATTCCATTCTTACTAGTTAAACTGAATAAAAAGGATAGTTTAGAAAATAAATCTGAATTAGTTTAACTATAAAACTTTTTTTCCAAAAAATTTATGATTTCCTTTAATTTTTAGAAATTTCTTTAAATGTTATCTTCATCTGCTCAGGCTTCTGTAACAAAACATCATACATTCAGTAGCTTATTCACTACTCATAGCTGTGGAGGCCAAAAGTGTAAACTCAAGGAGACAGCAGGTTTGGTGTCTGGTGGGGGCTGCATCTCTGGCTCAGAGATGGTACCTTCTCACTGTGTCCTCACGTGATGGAAGGGTGAGGGAGCTCTCTGGAATGTCTTTTATAAGGGCACTAATCCCCATTAAGAGCTCAACCTTCAGATTCAATTACTTCCCCAAGACCCCTCATTGTAATACCATCACATGGGGATGATGGTTTCAACATATGGATTTTGGGGGAACACGAACATTCAGTCTGCAGTATATTTTTTTAGATAAGACTTATAGACTAGCATTAAATTTTTGTCCTCCAACACATGCCCAAATCCTCACTGCTAGTACCTGTGAATGTGCTCTTATTTGGAAACAGGATCTTTGCAGATGTCATTAAATCAAGGATATCAGAATGGTCTTAGATTTAGGCTATGCCCTAAATCAATAACCAGTATTGTCTTAGTCTGTTTTGTGTTGCAGTAACAGAATACTTGAGACTGGGTAGTTTACAAAGAATGGAAACGTGTTTTCTTGCAGTTCTGGAGGCTGGGCAGCTCAAGATCAAGGAGCCAGAATCTGAGTCCTCTCATGGCAGAAGGTAGAAGAGCCAAGAGGCAAAAGGGTACTGGACTCACCTTTTGACAATGACATTAATTCCTCGTGGCCAAGTCACCTCTGAAACTCCCACCTCTTAATACTATTAACATGGCAATTACATTTCAACATGACTCTTAGAGGAGACAAACATTAAACCGTGCCAAGTGTCCGTATAAGATAAAGGACAGGGAGATGCAAGATATGCAGAGGAGGAAAGGTCACACAGATAAAAAGGCTGGCATGGCGCAGTCATGGCCCAGGAAACCCAGGAGGTGCGGCAGTCATGGGAGCTGGGGGAGCAGAAAGAGCCACCCAACTGACACCTTGACTTCAGACTCTAGTCTCCAGGACTGCGAGAAAACAAGGGTCTGTGGTTTTAAGTCACTGAGTGTGTGCAGTTTGTTATAGCAGCCCTGGGAAACTAATACAGGACTTAAAAAAAATAAATACATTGAGGACACATGGCCATGAACTAGTATCTGTTCCAGATTCACCACAAGGTGTGCCTGCATGGTGTGTAGTATGGAGGGAAGGCTGGAAATTTAACTAAAATTAGCACATTGTTTCTTAAGATCTAGAAAAGGAACATCTGGTTAGACAGGAGCTGGTAATTCACTAATTAATGTCAGCATCTTGTAATAAAAATACAGCATGCAGCTCAATGCCATTTACATAGCAGGCCTTCATAGTAGTACCATGAAATGACTAATAAATAAATATAGAAATAGATTAATGCATTAGCAAATGAATAATTAGTGCTTATCATTCTTCACTAAAAACATGAAAGCCTTTCACATCTCACATTATTATTACTAAAATACTATTACTACGTAAGAGTCTCAAAATACTGACCAGCAGTCAAGCTTAAAATGCAACAATATTAAACAGCACAACAGTGACATCTGGACTCTACATCTAGAGACCAGCAAAGAACATATATGTCTGTCCTCTACATCTAGAGACCAGCAAAGAACATACATGTCTGTCCTCGGCCCCACAAGCCACGAATCGCCCACAGGGGCTGATGGCGATGCCACATGGATAGCCACGATTTGGGTGCCCTTCAAAGCGGCGCTCACACCTACCGGGAAGAGAGAAATGCCAGAAGAAAGGACTTTTAAATTTTCACACAAATTAGAGGAAAGAAACCAACTTGTTGATTCTCTTTACAAAAAGAAACAAACTAATAGTGAAAGAATATTTTATGTGTGAGAATTGTTAAATGGTAAACAGATTATTCCTGAGTACTTTAACAATAATTCAAATACTTTTCAAAGTCTTAAATTCTCAAAGATGATAAAACTATCAGTAAATGAATTTTTTATATATAAGGAATATTAAATGATAAATGTATTCTAGAGTTCTTTAAAGGTATGAAAACAAACCTTCTAAAACCATAAATTGTTTAAATAAATTATAAAACTTTCAGCAAATGAAACATTCTATGAAGGATGGTTAAGTTTGACAACTACTTATAAAGTGGCTGTAAAAAATGAGTATATCATAAAAGGTATCAGGAATTCACACTAATTTTATTGAGAGGCCCTCCAACACCTTTGGGGATAAGCAGAGCCTTCCTAAAAAAGTGTCAGCAGGAGCTGGGCTCAGTGGCTCAGCCTGTAATCCCGTGTCTTTGGGAGGCTGAGGTGAGTGGATTGCCTGAGCCCGCAGGTTCGAGACCTGCCTGGGCAGCAAGACCTCATTTCTACAATAAATCAAAAAAAAAATCAGCTGGGTGTGGTAGTGCATGCCTGTAATTCCAGCTACTTGAAAGCCTGAGGCGGAAGGATTGCCGGAGCCCAGCAGGTCGAGGCTGCGGTGGCCGGAAGCGGCCACTGCACTCCAGTCTGGGCAACAGAGTGAGACTCCAACTCAAAAAAAAAAAATAAAGAAAGTGTCAGCAAGCATTTGCCAGCATGGGACTGGGGACCACAGACACCAATGCCAGCGGGGTACCTGTCCAAGGTGCCCGAAGTGGTAGAGAATCTCTTCCCCGCATACTGGCTGGATGGGCTTTCGTCCTTGCCCAGTAACTGAAGAGCAAAGATGCTAACTATGTGGTTATGTGCACAAACATGTACATGCATACAGACGCTCAAATACCAATTTTATCACACTGTTATACTCTATATATTCAGTGATTGTCTTCCAGAAGGTAATTATCAGGAGGTGTGTGTATACTTTTTTTTTTTTTTTTTGCTTAAAGGAGATTTTATATATTTATATGAAATATAAGACATATACAATTCACAGAACATATGTGGCAAACACTCTCTAAATTAAGCATATGACCGGAAAAAATCTGGAACAGTGTCACTGCCTAAACTGTCTAGCTTTGGAAGACAGAAAGCTAGTCACAACAAAAAGATATGCCCTTGTCTAGTTATAGTTTTTCCTTCCATGTATCTGGCTGTAAAATAAAAAAGGACTTGTACAGCTCTACATAAGCAATTTAATAACACTTTTACTTTTAAAATAAATATACATTTTTTTTATTCCCTCAGAAAAGTAGGTCTGCTGACCTACTGCAAGAACCATACTTATTTCAATATTGAATAATTAATATTTATGAGAATGATTTATATTTCCAAAACTAGTTTAGGAAAATGATTTAAGGCAGTTCAGCCAAATATTTGTTATTAGTTGGTTTCCCATACAGTGTCTGTGGTTCCACGATGTTACAGCAGAGATTCTCAGTAAGTCTCCTGGACCTTAAAAGCTGCTGCCCAAATTCTCTGATGACCACAAATAACAAATCATCAAATTCGAAGTATCCAGCTTTCAAGGAGAAGTGACTATCTGTAGTAAAGCACTATCCCTATGAGACAAGGTGATGGAGCTGCAGGAGGCTGACATGGTACCCCTGTTGGCAAGAGCACAACAGGTGAAGACACCCTGTGGTCACACAGACCGTCTACACTCGTGCCCTGTGCAGCTACCACCTTGAGTGCTCAGACAACAAACAAAGCTATTTAAGAGTAGAATGCTCCTATGCAACTGTGTGTCTGGCTACATCATATCTTAATTTGTTCATTCTGTCTCTGAAATTCAGTGTCTTATGGATTGAATGCCCACTATGTTCTAGGTAGTACCAACTCTGTAGAGATAATTCTACTGGAAAAATTCTGTAGCTGGTGATAGATGGTCATAGAAGGCGGTATGATGAATGGGTGTGAAGGCCTAGGCCATCACCGCTCACCACTATAGACTTTATGAACACCAGACACTTAGGTTGCACCAAAAGCATACCAAATAGTTTTCTTTCTTCAATATTAAATTATTCTTACCTTACTGTAACATTTTTACTTTATAAACTTATTTTCTTATCTTTTGACACTTTTGCAATAACACTTAGCTGAAATACATTATATGTCTATACAAAAATATTTTCTTTCTTTATAGCCTTATTCTATAAACTTTTTCTATTTAATTCTCTTTTAACTTTGTAAACTTTTTTGTTAAAAACTTAGACACAGCACACACCTTAGCCTAGGCCTGCACAGGGTCAGATCACCAACATCACTGTATTCCACCTCCACTGCTTATCCCACTGGAAGGCCTTCCGGGCCATATCTGGCATGGAGATGTCACCTCCTAAGGTAACAGACCTCCTGAAGGATCTGCCCGAGGCTATTTTACAACTTTTTTTTTTTTTTATAAGTAGGAGGAGTACCCTCTGAAATACTGATAAAAACTACAGTGCAGCAAATATGCGACAATAGGCGTTTCCAAGTATAGTGTAGCAAATACTTGACAATAGGTGTTTTGTTACACTCTTATGACACCACCATCATACAGTCCTTAACCAAAACGTCATGAGGCAGCAAGTGACTGTACAAATAAATTCTCATAGCTAATGTGAAATAATGATAGTAACCCTGCACATAAGTTTTGTTATTGCCTTCATTAATAAGGAAGCAAATATTGTTATATCACAAATGTCCAAATATTTTGATAAATGTATGTCAGTGTAAATGGCTTTCTTTGTAATCCTATATATTTCATTTTATGCATTTAAAAACCTTCTTCAAAAAGTGTCCAAAGTTGTTCATCACCAAATTGTCAATGGCAAAGGCAACAAGGTTAAGAATCCTTATCCTAGCCGGACTCAGTGGCTCAGCCTGTAATCCCGCGCCTTTGGGAGGCTGAGGTGAGTGAATTGCCTGAGCTTGAGGGTTCGAGACCCACCTGGGCAGCGAGACCTCATCTCTACAATAAATAAAAAAATCAGCCGGGCGTGTTAGCGCATGCCTGTAATTCCGGCTACTTGGAAGGCTGAGGCGGAAGGATCGCTGGAGCCCAGCAGTTCGAGGTTGCGGTGGCCGGGAGCGGCCACTGCACTCCAGTTTGGGTGACAGAGTGAGACTCCAACTCAAAAAAAAATTAAAATAAAATAAAATAATAATAATAATAAAAAAGAATCCTTATCCTAAAAGATTTATACATATCTTGCTGCCAAGACAAGGTGCTTTCTAACTTTTGTAGAATATATGTTCAAAGTCCACCAAAGCAACTAAAACAGGCATGATGTAGAACGAAAACTGATTTAACGAAATACTCTCCCCAAAGAGATAGGTGCCCTGACGAGGTAGGAAAAGTAGACTCGGAGAAGGGTGCTGTCACCCCACACCCTGTGAGCAGTGCTCACCCGTGGGGAGCAGGGCATCCCACCTTGGAATCATTGCAGTTTAAGCACACCAGTTGCCTCCCTCCCTGCCTCGGATACTGAGGGCGCTTTCGGTTACCCTCCTGAGCTACGGGTATGGAAAAGGAGAGGCCAGTCCCCAGTACCTCACCATTCCAAACCTACAGTCACCTGTTCTGTGCATAAGTCAGTCTTTTCTTAGGTTGGCCTCTGTGCACAGATTAACCACAGTTTATCGCATTTGGAAAAGAAACAGAGTTGGCTTGCAGCTCTCAAGCGCCCCCCCCCCCCCCCCCGCAAGACTGGGTGCAGCCAGGCCTCACCTCAGTGTTCTCAGGTCCCACAGTTTTATCCCATCACCAATGGCCACAGTCAGGAAAAGGTTATACATCTGGAATTGTTGGGCTGTAAATGCTGATCCCTGCAATTATAAGGGGGAACATCAAGATGCGTGTTTAAAGGTGAGTTCATCAGCATCACACTAATGGCATCTAATAATATCTGAGACTAAAAAAAAAAAAAAATCAGCACAAAGTTTTCCTTTTTATAACAATTTAAGAATTAGACTCCAAAAATTTTCACATAAAGGAATTAAGGGTAGTACGTTTTAACCTTGAGCATCACTGCTGCATGCACTCTCTAAAGTAATGTCGCTGAGAGCTGCAGAACTATAAAACAGTCAAAGCCAAAAGACAAAGCTGGTAACAAATCAACATTTATTTTTAAAGTGTCAATCATAAGTCATATGCAATAAGTCACCTGAAAGACACCCCTGACGAAAGCACTGAAAGTTAAGGTCAATTATTGATCTGCTGACGACCAAGCCTGAGATGCTCCAAAGATTCCTGTCTGCTTGGTGCAGTCACCTGCTGAGGATCCCTGTAAGGTCCCAGACCCAACTCCAATCTGTTCTCTTCCCCATGCTGCCATCAGAAAAAATGTTGTTGTAATCTAAAACGTATCACTGAATTAAGTTAAACTGAGCTCCATCTAGAACCACTTGGCACAAAATATTACTTCAGGATATGCTGATTCATAATGATCTCCATCTTCCTTCCACGTCAAGCATATCCAAAATATTAAGACAAATTTCATGAAGAATAGCCATGGCATTTATGCTTAAAATATACCCAGAAGTCATTCTTTACTCACAAACAGGAAGTAAGTTCAATAATGAATAACAACTAATATATACTGAGTCTTACTCTGTGGCAGACAGCATTCTAAGCATTTCACAATAGTTTATGCAATACAAACTATTTCATACCCATTTATAAGCAAGGAATCTGGCACACAGAGTCCTTTTATTGTCTCACAGCTATAAAGCACAACACAGTTCAGTGTCCCACAAACTGGCCCCAGGACAGGATAGCTTGATAACTCCTAGTATGACATAAAAATAATTTAGCAGACATCCCACAAATATTTAGAGACTATCTACCAAATGTTGGCATTATGTAAGGCTCTCAGGAAAAAAGAAGGAAGCAAAGGCCGAGTCTCGTGAAAGAGACAGACGTTGGCAGTGGCAGCTTCCCACAATTGCAAGTTTATTGAGGCTGAAAAGTAGAAAACCGAATAGAACAGATACAATATTTAAGGGTCAAATCTTTCAAGGGACAAAGAATTTTAAAATATTTTATTCAATCCAATAGAGGGTGAGGCAGAAAAAAGAGAAAAAAAACCCAAAACTATTCATGATCAGTAGAAAGCACAAACATTTCTAAAAGTAGGTGAAAACTCAGGTCTGGTGTGGTAGCTCATGCCTGTAATCCCAGCACAGCAGAAGTGAAAGGATTCCTGAGTCCAGGGGTTCAAGGTCAGCCTGGGCAATTTGGCAAGACTTAATCTCTACAATAAATCAAAAAATTATCTAGGTATGGTGGTGCATGTCTGGGGTGTGTAAGGATTGCCTGAGCCCAGCAGGTCGAGGCTGCGGTGACGATGATCATGCCATTGCACTCCAGCCTGGGCAAAAGAGTGAGACTACAACTCAAAAAGAAAAAGAAAAGTAGACGAAATATCACAAAATAATATCAAATTTTTGAACAACCATAATAATTGCAAACAGACTAAACTCAACAAGAAAGAGAAGATATTCTTAGGTTAGATTTTAAGAAAAACACTTAAAGCAATTTTTAAAATATACATTTTAAAGTGAAAAGTAGGAGGAAAACAGCATATGCTAACTACAAGGAGGCAAGATTGCATGAGCACTAGAAAAAATAGAGATAAGGCAAGAAAGCCTAATTAGAAGTAGTTTCTTTAAAAAAAAAAAGAAGAAGAAGATAAAAGGAACAACTACACATGAAAATATAAAAAGCCTGAATTTAATATGCCTAACAACATGACCCTTAAATACATAAAGCAAACACTAATAAAATTATAAAGAGAAACTGGCAAGATTATATCCATAGAAGATTTTAACATATTTCTCTCACTAGTAAAAAAAAAAAAATCAGGCATACAAAATATTAAAAAGACTTGAACAATTTAAAAATAATAACAAAGTGAGCCTATGAATATCATGCAAACATGTACCCAATAGTAGCAAAAAAACATTATTCTCATATACATGTGTAGTATTTATACAAACCAAACCAAAATTAAGTTTCTCAATAGATGCAAAATCTCAAAAGATACCAAGAAAATCAATACTATGCAGATATCGAGCACTTGCTCTGAATACAATGCCTTAAAATTAGAAGTCAATAACCTAAAGAGTTTACCAAATTAACTTATAAACGTGGAAACTGAAAAGCACACATCTAAAGCCTGAGTTGAAAATAAAATAATGAAAATTAGAAAAATAGTATATGCCAAAACTGGCAGAGTGCATTACAGCATTATTCAGAGCCTGTAATTACAAAGGCTTAGGTGCATTTGTCAAAAATGCAATGGAGTGGATGAAAAGCAAACACGTAACATGAAGTAAAAGTCAAGAAGCACAAAGATGCCATTTGATGCCATCACCTAAAAGCGTTTAACAATGCACTGTGTTGCTTCTCAATGAACACTTGGGAAAGACCTACACCAAGTTCAGTAGCTGTTATCAAGTAAACTGGGAGGAATAGATGAGGGTACACTTTTATCTGCATCAATAATCATTTCATTTCTTTTTTGAAAAATGTAGCAAGATTTAAAAGAAAGCAAAATAATACCCATGACTATTTCTGAAACCTAAAATCTTCTGTATATCAAAATTATTTCATTTAAAAAGCTTTTTAAGCCCTTACATTTTTTATTTTTCAATTCAAATTAGCTGTCTAGTACTAGATATTTACATTCCCCCAAGAAGCAAATATCTTATTCAGAGACAGAAAAACAGGAATAATATCTTGTCAAGTTTTAAAAATATATATGGTAAAAACACTTGCCATGATTTTTAAATATTTCAGTGATCATAAAAGTCTCATGTACTCTCATTCTAAAAATGAGCCACTTAATGATATAATACACGGCTTAAAACAGGAAGCATGACCACCACTTTTTGATGTACTTGGCACTCTAGCTAATACAGTGATAAAATGAGTTGAATTCTAAAATAACTAGGAATAATTCTCAGAAGAGATTATTTTAGTGGTGGTGCTCACCAAAAAAAAGCATTACTGATGCATGACTAATGTGGTTATTCTGGTTACTAATCTCAAAAGAAATCAGAAATGGCCTATGTTATATTTTACTGGAAATACAGCATTTGGGCCAATTACGACCTGAGCTTCTGTGTGAGGATGTGTAGGATGACTACATGAAAGGAACAATCCCATACAGGTGTGGTTAGTGTGAACACTTGATATACATTGCACAACAGAACAAAAATTCAAGAGAAGTTAAAAAAAAACTATTAAAAAACAATAGCGTTAAACCCTAGTAACCTTATACTTTTGCCTTTTCATCCTATCAAATACCATTCGGAGCTTTATTTTCAGGAAGTAAAACCAGTTATTTTCCCATAAAAAGCCTCAGAACTATTTTTCCTAATACACCACCTCCCATCTGCGAGCACACCACAGTGATTTGCAGAACACCACATTAGCCACTGGGAGGCTGCATGGCTTTGAGAGGGTACCGCTCCCCCTGTCATGGCTCAAGCTGTTATAAAGTGTAGGTGTGTCAAACAGTTCCCTAAAGCACAAACTCTCAACAAAAAGACATTTCAAAAGCGAGGAACTCTCCTTCATTGGTAAGTTTGATGGTCATGGTGTTGTTCCAGGAAGGCAGGCCACCCCTAACCCACACCCCTTACAAGCGCTCCCAGGCCCACCTGTAGAAGCAACCTCATCTGAGCACGTGTAGTGAAACGACGAGGCCTCTTCTGGCACAACTCAGATGGGGAGTGCCACTTTGAGTACCAATGTCAACTGTCCAGGGGTCCAGAGGGAGAAGACAGCACTTCCAGCCTTCAGTTACTACCTGAAGATGGATTAAATCGTAAACCTACCTCCCAGCCCAGGCCACCGCCATCTCCGGAGCTGCCTCTCTGCATTGCCACCTGCGCCCGAGTCTCCTGCCTTCAGGACCCGGGAAGGAGACAGGTACCACAGGGCATCCGAGCAGAGGTCAACTGGAGGAGTTGTCTCATAAGGCTGCTACTGATGGAGGAAGCACACAGGGGAAGAGCCTGGAGGGGCCCTGGACTGGTGCCCACATGGGCGAGAGCTTTGGGGAGTGCGTGAAATGCAGCTGCTCCTGGGCATAGCTCTATGGGAGCTGCCTCCAGGGGGAAGGGTGGTCTCCAAAGAAGATCCCATTGCAGTCTCCTGCAGCGCCCTCCTGGTCATGCTGGAAAGTCTAGTTTTCAGCGCCGAACAGAGCAAATCGGGAGCACATGTACCTTCCCGGGGGTCCACTCGCACCAGCAGATGAGGTGTGCAGCCTCTCCCCAAACCGAGACTAGATTCAGACAATCACGTGCCCAGCCCTAGCTACAATAATCCCACTCCCTAACAGCACAGTCCCTCTCACCACAAGGCATCTCCCTAGGCTTGAGTGGTGATGCTGAGTTGAGCCACCGAGCATAAGCCCCTTGCAGCTGGGACCAGGCACCGTGCCCTTCTCTCATCACACATCTGTACACACAACACACGTCATGAACTCACATTCCTGCTCAGGTTCTGTGATGGGGCCTTGTGTACCCAGAGAAACCCCAGAGTCCCAACAAGGGCCATCCAGCCTACAGGACTGTTCCCTCTCTCAGTCAGACCTCTGACATCCTTGCCCTCAGCCTCGTGACATGGCCCCACTCCTGGCACTCTGCTCCCCCAGATGTACGTCTGATCCTTCCCTCCTCCACAACTGGCCGCTCCCCTGTTCCTGACCAGTACAGAGCACTTGACCCTGTGTGAACATGTGTGTTCTTCTGTAAGGTGCATGCTCCTCACATACAAGGACTCTTTACACGTGTATTTATGGAACAGTGCCAAGCCCAGAGTAGTTGTTCAGAGACTTTTCTATTTTCTTTATTCCAATAGCTTTAAGGGGTACAAGTAGTTTTTGGGCTGGGTTTTAGGTGCATCCACCACCCAAGAGGTATTTTAAATAAATTAATATACAGATACACACATATCGATACCCATACATGCATGCACACATGCATACCTATATACATGCACTTATGCAAGCACATGCGTACCTGCATATGCATGTATACGCATGCACACATACACATGCACACATGAGTATGCACATTTATACATATATATATACAAGCACACGTGCATGCATATATACATGCTCCTATGCATGCATGTACACACACATGCACATACGCACATACACATATGCATATGTACACACATTCATGCAGATGCACATACACATGCGCGCACACACATCAAATTTAAGGTGAAGGAGTTGAAATAAGCACTGACACATTTATCTACATTATCAGAAGCAGGTATCAAATTAATGGTTTGGCCCAAAGGCAGACTGTAACCACCTGGCTAACCTGGGGTTATTTGGTTGAATTTTCAGAGACAGGAAAGAGAACCACTTGGAAAACAAGATCTTAATAAAGCCTAATCTCCTCAAAGAGATGAAGAAATTACTGAAAAGAGTTTTATATAGCATCTACTGTTACTCATTATTTATAACAGAGCCATAAAATCAGGAAACTTCCCAAAGTGACTCATTCTGCCTTGTAAGTAAGCGACAAGTTGCTCTTTTCCTCCTCAGGAGAGTGCCGCACAGCGTCATGACAGGTGCTGAGAGACATGCCACACAGCCTGCCCATGGTCCCTGGCAAGTGGGCACACAGAAGAGCAGCCCCTACCTGGGTCATGGCCAGCGCCAGCCGCAACCCTTGGGGGTCGTCTTCTAAGGGGCCCTGCCACCAGGAAACTGGGGCTGCACTTAGCAAGGATGGTGCCAGGTTCTCATTCAGATGGAACACCGGGACTGATGCCAGGAGCCCACTGCCCGAGCAGACCACCTACCCATGCTTCCTCCCATGAGGATGGACTTCAGAGGCCCCAAGGGCTCAGCTTAGAGACACCAGGGGGCCTTGACACCTGAAGGCTGAACACAGGCTGCAGAACCCACTCGCAGCATTTCCACAAAAATAAAACTCCTTTTTACTTTTTCACATCTAGTGCATCTAGTGAAACCAATGTAGTGTTAATAAACAACCAAGGTCACCGGTACTTAGGTCACCTAACTCTCTCAGGCCCTGGCACTGTGGACTAGTGGGCGGGAAACACCTCTCCAGGAGCGTGATAAAATGCAGGGTTCTCGGCACCTTCTCAGCACAAGGATAACATCAGTCCTTCCAAGCTTTCCTGTTGCTATTTCTAGTTGTTTACTAGAAATAGCTAAACAATACTTAAAAGTCTAGAGATAGCTTAAGTGTATTTAGTAATAACAATTGTAAAAGTTGTTTAGATTAAACAGCATAGGACAATAAAACCACTGACACTCCAGTGAAGAAATTCATAACAGCACCTACAAATGCTTTCCATAAACTAGCTCCTGCTGTTGACAGAAAGTATATTCTCCTCCTTCATGTGCTTTTAAAATGTTTCCTCTGGGTTGTTCATCATCCTACATTTATAAGCCTTTGATTTACAGAAAGAATGCTACTTTTAAAATGTTTTTAATTACTGCACTATACATTAAAGGAGTCAATTGGAATGAAAAATGTTCTGAAAAAAGATCATTTAGAGCTAGCATAAAAGCTGCGACTTAGAAAACAGACAAGAGTAAAGTTGCAGACTTGCAGGGAGGGGGTTAGAAGGAGTACTCATTACTGACCCTGTCACTCTTGCTCAAGGTTTTACTTAGTGTCTGGTATAGATATAGATTTTCTTTTTTCTTTCTTTCTTTTTCTTTTTTTTTTGAGTGGAAGTCTCACTCTATTACCCAGGCTGGAATGCGGTGGCACACTCATGGCCACCATGGCTCGACCCGCTGGGCTCAGGCAATCCTTATACCTCAGCCTCCAAAGTAGCTGGAACTACAGGCATGCACCATCATACCCAGATAATTTTTCTTGATTTACTGTAGAAATGAGGTCTTGCCAAGTTGCCCAGGCTGGTCTCGAACCCCTAGGCTCAGGCAATCCTCTCACATCCACTTCCCAAAGTGCTGGGATTACAGGCGAGAGTGGATACAAATACAGATTTAAATGCATTCTCTTCTGTCATGCTTATCAAACACCCAAGGTTGAATCTGAAAGGCTCGTACCAGCTGTCAATCCTGGAGCTCCTGTGCTGAATAATGTCCAAACTGCGGAGGAGGCAGCTCTCATGGTAATCACTCACACAGACCCCTCAAAACCGCCAGGACTAGGCGTTTGAGCTTTGACTAAGCAAGCAGTTTTTGAGCACTGACTGTATGCCAGCAAGGTGTGGCTCTGCTCTCAAGGCCAGAATCTCACAGAAGAGGCTGACCACAAGCCGTCCCAACCACATTGATGAGGCCTGTATGGTGGTATGGACACAAGACCAAGTCAGGGACCAAGAGAGAAGCAGGGACGCCTTGTGGGGTAGTGACGGCAGCTGGGCCTGGACACACATGGAGAACTCGTTGGCCCATCCAGGCACAGAGCAGCAAATGTACAAATAATGCTGAGCCCAACTTGCCTATAGGCCCCAAGGGCTGAAGTGCTATGGACTTGCCTAATGGGGTCACGCCTATGTTTCAGGAACAGCACTGTGTAGAACTGGTCACTAGGCAGCTGGAGCCAGGAAGCCAGTATGAGACTCACAACCTCCGGGGGCCCACAGGCTGTGCGCCCATCACACTGACCTATCTATGACACTGGGGGCTGGGGACATCCTGAGTTCCACGCCCATGACGCAGGGCACCGTGAGGACACTGCTCATCCCTAATCAGCAGGCAGACCACATTTGTCACAGAGGAGGTACCCAACACCCCTGAGCTGTCCCCATTGCTCCTGTGACAGCATAATGGGGAATTTGGGATCTCCATGCAATCCACAGAAGCTGCTTCCCAGATGTTCAGCTGAGGCCAGACCAACCAGGATGACCACCACTAAGGTGCCGAAAGAGATGCAGCCAAGGTGCGGCACAGGGTCTGAATGCCGGCAGGTGTCACCACAGTTGCTGGAAACTTCTGAAGAACTGAGCAAATACTGAACTGATGAGGTTTGGGTTCTAGAAGGCACTGGCCAGTTGAGATGCAAGATAGACTCAGACTCAACTTGCCCGCTGCAGGAGCCCAGTGGCAGGCGGCACGTGGGTAGTAGATGAGCAGGGCTGGGCTGGCCTTACTGGGCTTTGCACTCACCTGGGATGGCAGGACAGGAGCAGCCATGGGTGGGCAGTGGCACATGCACGAGCTGAGGCTGCTGCCTCCTGTGGACCCAGATCCAGGGCACAGCAGGCTGTGCCAGGCTCCCTGTACCTCAGTGGGCTACGTGCCCATCCCTGGGACCCTCCCTTTGGTTGGCTGTCCACAAGCCTCAGCCCAGGACCACCTCCTGCAGAAAGCCTTCTCTACCCACCTTTATTATAAGCTGAACACATGCCATTGCCAGTGTACCTTTCTGTCTCCAATCTGTAAGGGTTTTCTGAGGATAAGTATCATGCCATCTTACTCGCAAGTCCACAAAACGTAGCACATAATGTGTTCAAAATGTGTCTGTTGAAGAAATAAACCAAGGTGGTTTACTCAACAGTAGAGCACGTTTGATTGCAATGATCATCCTTCACAGAAGTGGTTTCAAACACAGAGAACCAATATTGCCATGGTCGTGTAGAAATCTGAGATGAAGAGCGGATGTGGCAATATCGCCTGGTGGATCAGGTGTAAGGAGGGCCCTGGGCTGTGTGGATGCCTGCAGTGCCATCAGCTCATCACTGGGCCACGAAGGACAGTCTGAAACCCAAATTCTACAGAGGTCTCACTATATAAGCACAGCAGGTTTCTGATTTAAAAGTCCACAATTTGCTAAAATTGTGACTAGTGCTCCAGGGTTATAGAATAAATTATTGTTTCCATGTTCTTTACTGACTCCTAACCCTCATCCACATTGCTGACCTCCAACGTACATTTAGAAACAACAATGTTCATTAAATTAAATGTTCAGTAAGTTAAATTGGAAAAGAATAAAGTTCAATGTTCTAAATCTTGAAGATGAGTGTATTTTAATGAAGCCAACAAAACAGAATCATCATTTTTTTAAGACAAGTTTTCATTGTGCTACAGACTGACTTCTTCATATATCTTCTCTCCAAGCAAATGCTTAATGGGTTGAAGTGTTCTAAAAAATATCTATGATCATTTTTTCCAATAAAGTCTCTTTTTAAAAGCCCGAATGAAGCCAAATGTAAATATACTGTAAACACTGTCTCTTCTGGTTCATAGTCTCCAAAAAACACATTTTACTCAATTATCAAAATAAAAATAAAGACAATAACCCAACAAAGTTTAAACAAAATCAGCACTAAGGGAAATGATCAAGACAACATTGAACTTTGGACTCTGTGTATTAGAGCACCGCCTACTTTGCACCTAATACATGCCAGCCAACACTCTAAGTCAGTCCTGTGGCTCGGAGGCTGCGAGACCTGAGCGTCTCTGTCCTTCAGGGGAGGGTGCTGTGTGGGACAGACTCACCCACAGACAGATGCAGCCATAAGTATGGGGTGTGGTGTGAGGGGTCAGTAGTGGGTTGACCTAGTCAAGATAATGGGCTCACTCAGGATAACCAGTTTAGATGGTGAAGAGGAAAGGAAATGGCATCCAGGCAATAAGAGGCAGGCAACAACCCTGGAGTCCAAATCCCGGCTCATGCCCTATGCAAAGGGAGGAAGGAGGTGGGAGGAGGAAAGGTCCTGAGCTGGTCCCTTAGTCCTAGACTCTGTGTCTTCATCCATAGAATGTCCTCATGGGACATTGTGAGAATCACTCAGCACTCCACAGGTCCTTAGCTCCAGCTATCACACTCAGAAAGCCTGTCTACACAGTTGCTTGCAAGTACCTACTGGTTACTCAATGCTATGTTCTGATTGTTGGTGTCTCTCAAGAATTCACATGTTGAAACCTAGGGCACAATGCAACAGTATTAAGAGGTAGGGCTTTGGGGAGATGATTAGACCCATGAGGGTGGAGCCTCATGCATAGGCATAATGCCCTTATAGGAGATGCTCAGGGGAGTTTGCCTTCCCTTCTGCCATGTGAGGATGCAGCAAGAAGGCACTATCTTTGAAATGGAGAACACTCAGGAGACACAAATCTGCTGGCACCTTAATCATGGACTTCCTAGCCTCCAAAATTGTGAGTAACAAATTTCTGTTTATAAATTACCCAGTCTGAGATATTTTGTTACGACAGCCTGAACAGACTGAGACACCCAGCATGTAGGGCCTTCAGGTACACTAACCCCCTTTTTTTCCCCCAGTTCTGTCAGCTTTATTTATATTAAGTGTCCTATCCAGTGCGTTTTTTTACTTTAAATACCATATTTTTACTGTAAGTTTTCTACATTTAGCTACACAGATACTTATTATGTTACAATTGCTTATAGTATTCACTAACCCACTTTCATGATTTTAAATATGAGTATGTCTACAGGAACAGAGCAAAGAGCAGGAAGTTCAGGACACCACAGCCTTCAGTCCAAAGTCTCTGACTCTGTGGGAAGTGGAACAAGTTAACTTAACCTTTCATTTTTCTATTGTATGAACCCTTACAGTCCTCATAAAAAAAGCCTTATGTGACAGTATGTGAGAATGGGTGATTCCAGTTAAGATGCAGCCCTCTCTAATCTTCCCAGGACAGAGAAAATATCCCATCCCCATCGCTTCAGGAACTCTCTCAGGTCACTTATGGTACTTATAGCCATCAGCTTTGTATAGATGCTAGTTACATCCAATCCAACCACCTTCTTTGCTGCAATTTCTCTGAAAACCGAAAGCATACCCAGTCTAGCTCCTGATCTTATACTGTTGCAAGTAGAAAAATTCTTGTGCATTCATCCTTAAAACTCATGGGAACAAAAGAATTGTGTGAGATGAGTTGCAAATGAAAATGAAGAATTTTCTAAAGCAATATCCACCAGCCTTCAGAAATTTATATTTAAAAATAAGAAGAGCAGCCCCCATTTAATGAACACAGACCATGCTGAGACATTTACATGTGTTTAACCCTTTAACAGAGAAAAGAATTGTATGCAAAAGGATAAAAAACTCTTCTATTATAAAATGGGAACAGAGAGTAAAGGAAACAAGAAGATTACAAGATGTCATACCAAATAGCATCACATCAAATGAAATGAAATAATTTCTCTTGAAAATACAAGAAAAACTTTTTAGCTAAGTTTGGAAGAAATTGTCTTTACCATCTTAAAGGTAGAATTTTATTTTTAAGTTATAGATGAAAAAAAACTTTAAAACACCGAAATTATATTTTTGTATTTGCAACCAAAACATCTAAAATAATTTAAAACAAATTCAGGAACTAAATTGAAAAAAAAAATTCAGACTGTGCTCTAACATGCCAAATTTTAATCTCAACCAAGTTTTTACGATTCTGTCATAAACCCCAGAATGAAATAAAGAATAGAACAGTAAGAGAAAGAGAAAATGGGATTTATAATGGAAATGCTGACAGGCCATTTTCCAAATGCCAAAAATAAAATATAATTGGCTTTGAAATGACCATCTTTAATAAGAGTCATGCACAACAGCTACAAAAATGAAGAAAGATTTTTCTGATAATTCACAATACTTAGAGACAAGAAGCAGCAAGTGTCAAGAAGCATGGTAAGAAATTTGTTTTTAAATGTGAAACTTACAATACTAGAGAAACTTGCATATGAGATTCATGAAAGAAAAACTTTAACTCAAGAATGACAATATTTGACGAATTTAATCAGGTCTCCTCAAATTATATTATCTAAAGACTCATAGGGAGTCTAGAAAAACTGACCAAATACACAACTACATAACATTCCAAGACAGACATTTTAACATTAGCAATCTTTATCTTTAAATTTTATATATTGCATTTTGAGAATAATACATCAAATTTTTAAAATGCTATTCATCAAACTTTAACCTCTAAATCTATGTGCAGACTAAGTTTTTCAAGAAACCACTTGCTCTCTAGATTTACATCTAATTTCTCATGCAAAGAGCCATACCCTTTGCTTTCTGTTGGCATCAGTCAGGTGTGGCTCAAATCAGCATGTGCTGAGTGGGCAGATGCCAGGGTCTAGGTACTGCAAAGGTACAAAGATGACAGAAACCATAATCTGCACTCAGGTATCTTAAAGTCAAATGCCTTTGCCCGGAAGTTTCCCTAAATACATTTAGCAAATCAGACTTATACTTTAACATTCCACATCAAAATATTAGCTATAAATATCTCATTAAGTTGCACCCAAATTTAAAATGAATTGTAACACCTAAAAAAGAAGATGAGTATTAGGCTAACAGTCATTTAAAAAGTCAATGACTCATTGACTTTTAAAAGCTCAGAAATATATAAAGTTTAATCATCAAATCTTTAACTCTACTTAATGTTGACATATTTCTGTAAAATTGTTAGCATAAGCTCAAGGATCTCAAGAACAAAACAGTATGCATAATCCTACCATAAATCACCAAACAGATTCCTTTTCGTCACAGCACTTCACAGAAGAAATAAAAATATAAGATACTACACACAGCACCAATTTGACGAACATAACTTTGTTTTTGAAGTTTGCTATCTTAATGGCCTCATAAAGAAGTTACAAAATTCTTCAAAGGGATTCTTCATTTTTCTGAGGGACCTACTGCACAGTGTTTAAAAGCATGTTTGTTCTCCTTTTATTTAGTAAGAGTCCGTGCAAATAAAAAAAGATACAGAAAAATAATCATTCTGTTCTTCAGCAACTACCTCCAGACTAGTAGTTCCCAGAGTGTTACACAAACCAAAAAAGCCTTCTCCTTTCATAACGTGAAATAGCCATTAATAATCTGCCAAGGAGATATGATCAGAAAAAAACATCAAGACACGATGCCTGTCTGAGGGCTCAAAGGTCTCCCTCCATGACCAGCATGCCCATAGCCCAAGCAAGGAGGTGGGTTTCCCCACTCAGACAGCCTCCAGGGGTCTTCCCAGGCTTAACCCAGAGCTTTGGCTACACCCCTGCTAAGTCCCTGGACCGGCTTCTCTTCAGAGACGTGCAGACTGGCACAGGTGGAACGTCTTCCTGGACATACACCTGAATTCAGGGGCCTCTCAAGCTGTACTCCCGAACAGCCTTCCTGAGACCCCAACACCTCTAGCCCCCGACTCCAAAAGAGACACTGGAATAAATGTGCTTCAACGTAATTGAACTCCACAACCTAGAATTTGTACTCTCTCCCCCATCTGAAATGACTAAAAATCTCACAAGCTATCAGACCATGCCTGCCCTGTTAAACAAAAATTTAAAGTAAGTTTCACAAAGATGTTAAACTGTGGACAGCAAAGTCTCTTTGACAAACATAGTAAACTTCACTTAGCAAAACAACACCCTTGAATAAAGACACAAACGTCAGAAGGCACTGTTAAGTAAATTCTTAACCTGGAAAGCCTTTCTAATCATATATATAACAAAAAACAAAACAAAAACAAAGTTTTGTTCACAAGTCTTAGATGTTCTTTGGGATAACAAAGTGTCTTTTAGACTGAACAGTTATGACACAATGAATTCATCAAAACAGTCTTCTCCCCCACCCCACCCCATCCCGTGGATATGTTTAAACTGTGTCTCTGTCAAAGTGGACTGGCTGTATCCAAGACCTTCCACCTGGGAAGACAAGCCATCGCTTCAGCAAGGCTGCTCCACAGTCCCATAGACTCTAAGTTTCTTCCATTCATTCCAATTACTGCTTGAAATACCTAAACCCTACCAAGTTTTAAGTGAGAATATATTACTAGCAAAGTATAAATATGGGCCCATCAAAGACAAAAGTACAAAAATTAACATTTAGTACAATATTAAAGTATCTGCTAAGGTCAAACATCAAGGTTTAGAATGCTAATAATTCATAAGAATTAACACTGAGTTTAGAAGCAAACAGTTCTGAGTTGCATCATACATTCGCAACTGCTAAACACTTTAAGCACACAATTTTAAAAATGATGTATACTGTCCAAAAACTTACTCACTTTATTTTGGCAAATTTGATGGACAGGCCGTGAATGGGCTTCTGCTACCACTGCTGCACTGCAGCTGACATTGAGGTCGAAAACTTCCAAGGTTCTGTTCCTGCCAGCTGCGAGTACAATGTCTGCATAATTCTGTTAGGGAGCGCCACTCAGTGATCTCGCCCTGGGGAATGGACAGTTCCCTCTTTCATTAATAAATGTTGGAACCTTAGAAACTCACAAAAGGATGACCAGTTAAGAACGTCTGAAGTTCCACAGGAAAAGTTCTGAGTCCAGTCTAGATCCCTCTCATCCAGTCCCAGGCACTGGCAAAGCAACTGGGCAAGGGTGGAAGAGCTGCTGAGGAAGAGGGAGACCACGGGCATGTCTATTTTGATGTGGAAGTTCTACTTTTAGAGACATGGTGCTGAGATGTCCATAAAATGCCATGTTGAGACATTACATGCAGTTGACTATGCAAATTCTGGGCTCAGTAGACCGGTTTGACTAAGAGGAGACAACAGAACTCCCGGAGGGGATGGCATTATCAGGCAGACTTCACAGGTGAAGTTCACAATCTCTGTGAAGTGTGTTGTCAGGAAACTGGAATCCTTCAAAATATGGTATATGAAGCACAGTTTACAAATTTAGGGCTCATGTAACCACCAAAACTACCTAACCTTCAGTGTTCACCCCTGAGTACTGTTATAAAAATCACACATGGTAGAAATACAAAGAGAACTAGATTCAGTGGTAAATCCAATGCTAACACCAAAATATGCCAAAACTCCAATTTAAGCTAGAACAATCAAAATGACATTTTTTGCTAGGTGTTTTTTTTTTTTTTGAAGCAAGAATTCTAGCATAAAAATACCACATTTCTAACTAAAATATACTAGAACCTCACAGTACTTTCAGTTCAACTATAAAACCCTTCAGTAGAGAGCAACTTAGATCCTTGAATAAATTAAAATTTTATAAAATTAATTCCTAAAGATCAGTTTTTCTTATAAATAAATTAAAATTAATTTTTTAAATTAAAAGTGAGGTTAGCAAGACTGGGCACAGTGGTTCACCCCTATAATCTCTGTACTTTAGGAGGATATGATGGGAGGACTGCTTGAGCCCAGAAATTCGAGACAAGCCTGGGCAACACAGCAAGACCTTATTTCTACAAAAAAAAATTAAAATTAGCCAGGAGTAGTAGTGCACACCTGTTGTCTCAGCTACTTGGGAAGTGCAGTGAGCCATGATCATGCCACTGCACTCCAGTCTGGACAACAAAAAGACCTGACTCAGGAAAAAAAAAGAAAAGGTGATACAAAACTCAAAGCTTGGGACTCTGTTTCATACTCTACTGAACAGCAACTATTATGAGGGGGGACCCCAAAAAAACAAAATTTGGTTATTAGAAAATTGTGTATCTATTCTTACATGTTGAAACTTCAGTCACCTTCAAAGTATTTTCCATTTGATGCAATACACCTATTGAGACGCTTTTTCCACTGCTCAAAACAGTGTTTGAACTCATCAATTTGGATGCCTTTTAGTGCTTCTGCCATGTTTTGTTTCACCTCTTCCACATCAGTAAAACATTTCCCTCTGAGAAGTTTTTTCATGGGAGAAACAAACAAACAAAAAAAATCCCTCAGGCAAAACTGGGAGAATAGAGAGGATGGGCACAGGGGTCATGCTGTTTTTGATCAAAAACTGCTGAAAGAGTGGGGGGAGAGAAACTGCTGAATACCCAGCATGGTGTGGACAGATGTGTTGCCATGGTGGAAGAACCAGTCACCTTTTGCCACAGCTTGGGAAGGTTCTTCTGCAAATTGTGACACAACCTTCTCAAAACTTTCAGATAAAAACTGGTTGACCATTTGATCCAGAGTAACAAATTCTGACTGTACCACAAGGGACCTGCACTCCAAAAGATAATTCTAATTTTTGAGGGGTCCCCCCTCATGCTTTTTGCTAGTTTTCCATGTGAGATGGACTGAATGTTTAATTAATCACAGAATGTCAACAGTTAAAGAAAATGTACTATTGTGTAATATTCAGCAAATACAGACTAGAAATGCCAGGTCAGCTCTGCTCCTATGTGGCGTTAAATTTGTTTTCCTTTCACTTCTCAATACTGAGAAAATTATTACACATGCAATTAGCACAGAGGAGGCTCTGTGCACCCCTGCCCAGCACAATGCCCACGCTCACCATGGGCTCAGCAAGTACCTTTGCCAGAAGGGTGATCTCGATGCATAGAGAACAAGAAGGGTCTGGAAGAAAGGATACAGGAATAAAAGTCGTTCACTGCTGATAAACTGGTCACATCCACTGCATTGGTCATGGAAAGCCTACACACAGGCTTGGCCTTGCTCTTCTGTTTATATCTGGAAGAACAGAGATGATCAATCTTTTTTGCTTCTCTTCCACTACAATTAAACAACCTACTTTAAAAAGAAAAGTGAAAATGAACAGAATGTTTTCATATCACTTTAAAGTCATATTTTGTAACACTGAGGCAATAAGTGAATTGGCTACCTTAATTTTCCTTTACAGAAAAGTTGAGTTTTCCATTTAGAAATTCTAGTTTTTCCTTTAGGAAAATGTCATGAAAATAAGATAATTTAACAAAGACAAAGACAATTCAGTCCTATCTATGAGAAAGCAAATTTGTCTAATTTTTTAAAAATTATATGTGTACTTAAAGGGACACCCAACAAGTCATTACTCACCTCCTGCCTCAGCCTCCCAAGTAGTTGGGAATACAGGCGTATGTCACCATGCCTGGCTAATTTTTTTTTTTTTTTAGTCTCACTATGTTGCCCAGGCTGATCTCAAATTCCTGGCCTCAAGACATCCTCTTTCTTACCTTGGCCTCCTAAAGCTCTGGGATCACAGGCTTGAGTCACTGCACCTTTTTTTTTTAAATCAGTCTGTGACCCAATGGATGTCTCTTCCTACGGTGTTTATATATTTATGTGTTTCCTTAGAAAAGCTTGCCATCCTCCAGCTCAATATCATAAACTGAACAAATGCATTAGCTTTACTACATCCTACAATCCAACGAAAGAGGCTATAAAAGGATTTTTAAGGCCCAGAAGAACAAAAAGAAGAGAAGAGCAAATGGAGACACAATTTTATTTATTTTTAAATTTAAATTTTTTAAATTATTATAAAGATATGAGGTACAATTCAGGGTTAGGTATACAAACGTTGATTATGCAGGTACCCTTGTTGATGAGGTATGCCCCTCCCTCCCCTAGCAGTTTGCCACTCCTGCCAATTCCACCCCCTTCCCCTGACAGTTTTTCATCACTGCCAATCCCTTTCCCACAGTATTATAATTGCTCAAGGTCTGCTTAAGGTGAGAATATATGGTACTCTGTTCTTTCTTCCTGAGATAGATCACTGTGTATGATCGACTCCAAATTCATCCAAGTTGCTGCGAAGTCCATATGCTTGTCTTTCTTTATGGCTGTATAATATTCCACTGTGTATATGTACCACATTTTTTTATCCAGTCCAGCTTCAATGGGCAGCATGGTTGGTTCCATGTTTTTGCTATTGTGAATAGAGCTGCAACAAACATACATGTGCAGGTATCTTTTTTGTAGAATGATTTAAGTTCCTCCAGGTATATTCCCAATAGGGGAATTGCTGGGTCATATGGAAGGTCAATTTCTAATTCTTTCAGAAATCGCCACACTGAGACATAATTTTAAATCTCAGGAGCAAGAGAATGTGTGCTGACAAACATAGGAAACCTGGGTAGTAAGTTAATGTATAAAATGCTCTCAAAAAGCAAAAATAAAGTTTAGAACTTAAAGTTTCACATATCTCTGAAAGATATGTGATAAGTTTCACATATCTTTGAAAGATATGTGATAAGTTTCACATATCTTGCCTGTGCTTTGGGGGTCCTAGTTGTGCAATCAGGGCCAAGATCAATGAATGCTTTTCCCGTGTGTTGTTCTAGTTTCAATTATTCCATTCTTTCAGGTATGCTGGCCCTTGCGCTCACGTCCACGGGGAGGACAGCCACACTGACCAGGCAACGGAGAGAGCACCTCTCCTGTGAGAGGATGACATAATAGTCCTTCCACATGATAGACCTGGGGCCACAGAGAAGGATAGGTGATAGATGAGGGACCTGAATACAGCAGAGGGTGGGAGTCTCACTCCTGGTCCCAACTAGCTTGCTTTGATTTGAGCCATAAACAGTGGCTTCCTGCTTCCTGTCCTCCCTACCTAAAGATGGGACCCTCGTTCTTATACTTCAGATTTCCTCCCACACTGTGTAAAGAGCAGATGGTGGGAGAGCCTTAGCAGGGGACTGGTGGCTGGGCACTGGCCTGGGAGGGTGTATTCCAGGCAGGGGAGCCAGGTGGAGAGGGATGAAGGGTAGGGAAGCCCATAGCCCAGACTCCTGCTGTCTCCCCACCTTGTACCCTGCTCTGCTCAGGCACAGACCGTGACCCAAAAACATCCTAGTGGCCTTGGAATTGCTCTCCGCCAGCCTCCAGCCCAGGCCTAGGAAAATCTTTGTGGAGTTCCTCTTCCATGTTTAGAAATGTAGGATGCCATCTACAGCCATACCACTCTGAATGTACCTGATCTCCTCTGATCACCAAGGAAACGTAGGATGCCACTCGAAGCGGCTACAATGGAAACCTATCCACTGGCAGCCACATGGGGACTGGGATGGAAACTAACACATTTGCAGCTAGCAAAACAGGCCATGTGTGGTGCCAAGACAGATGCCAGGCTCAGGTCCTGAAGCGCTACCCACTCCCGCTGATCCCCATGTTCCCAGAGAAGAATGGGCACTCACTGATCTAGGAGCCTGGTGTGCTCTACAGAGAAGATGCCTAGAGCCCCTGGTCCACAGACTCTCAGACCCGCAAAGATGTCCCCAGGACCAAGTCTAAAGTCTAGCCCTGCCTCCTCTCCCAACACCCTAGGCCCTGCTGCTCTGTGGCCTGCAGGGCCTCCTCTTGAAGATGTGAATGTGGAGTCAGGAGCCACAGCGGCTCTCACCTGAAGTCATGGACCAGGACCAGATACCAGGACCAGGAAGGGCAGCCTTGGAACCAAGCTGACAGCTACACCCCACAGCTGGCTCACAGAAGGGGACAGCTCATGTGCGCCACCATTTGTGGGACATTCATTACAAGGAAGGAGGAGATGAGAACCTGCCATGGGTCAGCTGCAGTCTAGTCTAGAGAAGGCCAGGGTCTCGTGCCCTGGGAGGCGTCTGACCATGCAGAGTTGCACAGCAACTGCCCAGGGGGTCTGAGCTGTCCTCAGCACCCACAGCATGCCTGCAGCTACGGCCCTGCTGCAGGTACACAGAAGCACGAGGAAACCCAGTACGTACTGCTCCCGGTAACGAATGTCAAGACGAGCCCACATCCCTCCATGAGAGAAGAACAGAGGGACTGTGCCACTCCCCTGGCAGGGTATCTTAGAGAACAGCTGAAATGACCAAACAGAGTCACATGTCGCAGAAACCTAATGGTGACTAAGAGAGCTGTGCTTTCATTAAATGTAAAGTCTCAAAAAAAAATCATACAAAACACATAGATACAGCACAAACATAAAACTATGGGTGGGAAGTAAGCACACCAATCTCAAAAGAAGGGAAAAGGGAGAGAGAACAGGGGTGAGAGGGTGAGTCTCTATTTCTCTGAAATATTCTCTCTTTAAAAAAAAGTTTGAAAACAAAGACAGCAAAATGCCCAAGCTAGGTATAGCTAAGGTGATTATTATTCCCCCATATACATCTATATATTTCTAATGTTTCATAATTTTCACTTTTTATTACAAATAGTATTTGTCTCACTTAAATATGCTTGCAGAACTGAGAAGTAATTCAGGATTCTTAAATCCCCCAAACCCTCTCATGTCACCATTCCTAAGGCCCCTGAGTACAGTAATACAAAGGCCAGTTTACAACACTTGGAAAGTGGTAGACTCAGCTGTCACCAGCAGCTTGGTAAACTGGAGTCATCACCTTTTGGCTGACATTTCTAAATGGGAACCCTTCTTTTCCATCATCATTACTGAAACTGCTTCAGTTGCCTCTAGAAGGAAAGCCACAAGAGGAGGAGCAGCCCACCTTTTCATCTCATCTTTGCAGGTATTGAGGTGATGCTTCAGCAGCTGGAGCTCGGGGCCAGAAGACAGCAACATGAAAGCATCCATGTAATAAAACTGTGCTGATTGCACGGGCTTAGGAAACATGCTTTTGCCCTGAAATGCATATCAGTAATTACTGTCAATATAATACATGTTAATAGAAAATGCTATTGCTCTAAACATGAAGTTCTTTCTTCCTAACACCCAACATCTATTTATTCCAATTATGTAATATATTTTGTTAGAACCAATTTATAATTTTTGTTTCTGCTTACTACTTCTGAAAGATACTATGATTAAAATTTTACTGCAATGAATCCCAGTGCTTTGAATTCCAGGCATTTAAAAATTTGAAATCCAGGGTTACCAAAAAAATGTATATACATTTTAAGTAATGTTTTCTATGTATGACTTCTAGTTTGCCATCATCAGAAGTGTCCAGACGCGGACGGGAACCACTTTGAGCACCTCTTGCAATTGCAGAAGTCAAACGGGACCTGTATTCATCTTTTGTTATTGGTATATATTGACTATACAATTTTAATACAGTTTTTTTTTCTTTCTTAAAACATATATAAATTGTTTGGAAACACTCTGTGTATTAAGTTTCAAGGATTTCACTAAAGCCCAAATTTAAAACATGTTTCCAAATTTAGTTCCGAGGTATCTAATCTCAAATTCAGTTCTCACAACTGACAGCATCACAATGCAGAAGCCAACAGCATAGATCACTCTCCACAAATCCCCTTCTAAAGCTGCTGCCCAGGGCTTCATCCTTACAGGAGCTCCAGGTCTCAACAAATCTTCCTGTCCTTTCTTGTCTTCCTAGTATTCAATCTCCCTTTTAAAAAAGACCCACCAATAATAAACACTCAGCATCTCTGGAAACATCACAGCTTCTTTTGTTCTTTGCAGTTTACCTGCTCTAACTTCATGAACTAAAGATGGGAGTCCTGGCTGGGCATGGTAGCTCAAGCTGTAATCCCAGAACTATGGGAGGCCGAGGTGAGACGTTTGCCTGAGGTCTGTGACCAGCCTGGGCAACTTGGTGAGAACTTATCTCTACAATAAATTAATAATTAGCCAGGTGTAGTGGTACACACATGTAGTTCCAGCTACTTGGAAGGCTGAGGTGGAAGGATGGCCTGAGTCCAGCAGGTTGAGGCTGCGGAGACTGTAAGCACCCCCCTGCACTCCAGCCTGGGCAACAGAGTGAGACACCGACTCAAAAAAAATAAAAAAAAAAGATGGGAGTCCTACTGCTGCCTCTTCCCTGTCTCAGGTGTGAGGTTACTGCTATTTCCCCTTTCTCCTTTCCCAGTCTACTCCCCATAAGCTCATTACAAGTCATTTTTCTCCCCAGAATTTGCTTCCTCTGTGTAATAGCCCCTTGGCCATTATTATTACCGTGACTATAAAGTCACATTGAATTCATATTTAAAATTATCCAAATGTTTTAGTTTTAATCATTTTGGTATTGTAGATCACAACAAAGGACATATTTAACTATATGTATGCACAAATGTAGCAAGTAGGTATGCATACATGTGTCTATGTGTGCATGTGTATGTGGTATGCATGTGTGTGAATACATACACATACACACACATTTTAAAAACTATTTGATTAATCAACCACTGTTACTGCACTGAGGCAAACTCTTAGCTCATGTCCCCTTCCTAACTTCCTGGTAAGGTAAAAGAATGGGAACTCTGAGAAAGTTCTCAGTTCAGTAGAGCTGTTCCAAGCCACAGAGCTGCTTATTTTGACTGTCCACGGTAGACAGGTTCATCCATTACCAGAAGTAGCACAAGCTCTGCCCTGCGCGCTGACCACACTCTCAGAGTACTGTCCTGGGCCGCAGACAGCAGCCATCTACAGTCTTGACTCCAGCAGATGGCGTTCACTGCTCCATCGTGACCTAAAGGAATAGCCAGAAGATTACTTCATTTTTGATTATTAATATTATTTTTGAGTGGGTGTTATTTACCCAGTACTTTTATACAATACTCCTGGAACTGCATTCTTTTAAGTAATAAACACACACTAGGAGGCATTTCTTTGATACAGTGATACCAACAAACCCAAATCCCAAGGCATAGGATTAAGCTTCGCCAAGGCACTGTGGCTTACGCCTGTCATCTCAGTACTTTGGGAGGCAGAAGCGAGAGGACTGCCTGAGCCCAGGAGTTCAAGACCAGCCTGGCAACTTGGCAAGACCACGTCTCTACAATAAATCAAAAAATTAGCTGAGTGTGGTGACACATGCCTATTGTTCCTAGTTACTTGGAAGGCTGAGGTGGAAGAATCGCCTGAGTCTAGCAGGTTGAGGCTGCGGTGGCCATGAGCACACCACTGCACTCCAGCCTGGGTGATAGATTGAGCCTTCTCTGACTCAAAAAGAAAAGAAAAGAAAAAGGATTAAGCTTCATTTAGAGGCTTCATACAAGTTTCAAAAGGAGGTTTTATCTAAAACTTCATATTCATTAAAGCCTCATATGAAGTTTAACACTGTGTGCATCTATGAGTGTATGTTTTAAGAGAAGAAAATTATACAATCTGGTATTATAAAGTATAATACAGAAACCTGTGAATCTCATGATAACATCAGTATTTTAAAGAATTGTTAGTCTTTGAACATTGGAGGAAAAAAGTAAAATAAAAAATGATACGTACAAGTTGATCATTTGTTGTGATAAACTGAGAAGTTCATCTACCTTAAGATGGCTGTGTAGATGCTGGCTTCTGGGGGTGCTGATGTGGTCTTAGGCATCTAGAGGTCAGTCACACTTGGTGCTGTGACATCAGGCTGCAGAGAGGCTCTGACATGAGCACTGAGCGCTTATTTCACGCCATGAGAGTTTCCTGTCCAGTTCCCACGTTGTCCTGCACCTGACCAGTCCGGGGCAAGCCCCTCCCTGCATTTCTGGTTGGGTGTTCACCGTTTTTCCCAGCTCCTAACCCTGGACACATGCTAGTCTCTTAACCTATCCTGCCTCATAACCCTTGGAAGAGCTGTGGAGCTGGGAAGGCAATCCCAAAATAAGCTCCTCAGTTGCCCCAGCAACTGCCCACGAAGCAGTAGAACCAGGTGAAAGGAGAGAGAAAAGCTGCACATAGAGGGTGAGGGACAAGGGATGCTCTCCCCTGCCAGGGAGGAGCAGAGGTTCAGCGCAAGACAAGGAGGATGCCTGACCCCAGGCACCGGGCAGGATGGATGGCAGCGGCAGTACTAAAACAGGCCCTAGATTCACACACACCTCCTGGACAACAGATGACCCAGACCTGCTCAGTGGCCACATTTCATCTCCTGCAGCAAAGCCCTTGTGCCTGAAGTCCTAGAGGACATGTAACCACAACTCCGTCCCGCTACACAGATGTTCCTTCGTGTTGGTGTCAGCAAGTGAATGTAAAGATTTGACAATGATCACAATTGTCACTGTGGCACATTTGTCAGGACACCCCCATAGTGAATACGGAAATCGGGAAAGATGCGCTGGTACTAACAGCTACTGAGCAGAAAAACATAGGAGCAGCGTTGCTGCCCTCTTGTGGGGAGTTCCAACAGCTTCAACAGAAGTGCCAAGGCCCAGCAAAGCTCAGGATGTCCTTTCCGCTTCTCAGCTGACAGAAAAAGGTGAGACTCCACAAGAAAGTGTTTGCGACTGTCACCCCAGATACACGATGTGTGTACACAACACGAGTTCTTTCTGGGACTCCATATGACCACAAGGGTGCTGTTCATTCTTAAATGCCGGCCAGTCCTCAGGTCGTCAACCTGGTAGGATGGCCTGATGGCTCATGACATCCAGCTATCCTGCCATAGAAGGAAGTTGATCACCATCTACGTGGCTCATTCTCCTTGAATATCAAATGAGGTCACTCAGACCAACCTTACCGCCTGGCCACAGGCTGCAGAGAGGCCAAGTGAGGTGATGCAAGATCGGGTGGAAAGGGGAAGCTACCACCACCCATGTCCTCCTTCCCAGTTGGACAGGGCCCACCTGTGGCTGGAGCCATCTGTCCTAGGCCTCTGAGCTCCACTGCCAGTAGTGCCTGACCAGACGCCCAGACACCACCCACTACAGCACCAGAGCACCAGAAGCCCCACAGAGCAGGAATGGCAAGAGGACACCTGAAGGGCCTACAGGTCCTTTCTCACACACAGGATGTAAACAGTGGAGACTCCTCAGAGGGGCTGAAGTCAGACCTCCTTACTCTCCCAAGCTCCAGACCTCGACACATGCAGGAAGCACAGCATGGTGCAGCACAGATAAGCACTGCAGCCCTTGGAGCTGGGACCCAACCCATGGAGTGAGGTGCCCTCATCCTCCCCTCTGCCCAGTTTCATTCCTGTTCATCTGATCACCACTTCCCCTGTGGTATGTGGGAGAGTCGATGAGCTTCAGAAACAGAATGAAAAAGATTCTACATCTCTGACCTGGAGGCCTCCTATTTCCCTGGGAAACTATCAAGCATGCATGGGATATGAACTGCTCTTTTAGAACGGAAGTCAGTCTGTGAAACGCCATGTCACACAGAACAGACGGTGGACAACAACTTGGTGGAGAACAGATAGATGAAGAATCTCAGGACAGGGAGCAAGAAGTTCTGGTTTTAATTCCATTCTTTTAGAAAGATTTCTTTCTGTACGATTCCATTATCTGTAATGGAACATTCAATAGATTTACTCTTCCGAAATGCCTAACCCCAGGATTTCCTGCTTACAGCCCCAGGCTCTAGGGCACAGCCCAGAGAACCACATTCTCACGCGAAACGCGCTTGGGTCCTCCCATGCAGTGCCTGTAGAGAGGCTACTCTGGGTCAGAAACACGCTCAGAAGGAACAGAACTGTTCCTGATGATCTCTCTGCTAGACAACAACAGTTGATAGAAGACATTCTAAAATCTAAAGCACAAATGCAGAACATCTTTATATGCATTACTTGGCTGTACCCTCAGAGTCTCCTGAATTCTCCAGGAGAAAGTTTTAATTTATATGTATCTTATTTGCCTCAAGCTATGGTAGAAATAAAAATATCCATTTTTCTGTGTTCTGGGTAGGTTCTGAGGAACCAAATGTATTTTCAAAGTTGAATCACAAAACTATTAAACACTAGACACCCAAAGTGAAATCATGTGGCCAGAGCAGTTAAAATATGTAAAAATTACTCTTTTCCCATACGGAAATAGAGCAGGTTTTTAAAAGACAAGTTTAAATATCACTGCACTATCTTAATTCAGAGAAAGTCTTTTTCCAATAATAAAATACATAGAGAAATGCCTACAACCAGCATAACAACCATTTATATCAGCTGTTCAGCAACAGAAAGATGCCACCCGGGGCTCCCTCACCACAAGGTGACTTTCAATAAACACCAAAAGCAAAGGTCTGAACCTGGAGGAGCCACCGAATGTTCTGGAATTAAATGGAACAGATGTAGCAGGATGTGCAGAAAAGATGCTGCTGGAAGGGTAGTGTCCAACCATGACTGCTAGTACTGGGAGTACTGCTATACTGGAGGCCACGGCTTTGCTTGTGCAGGTGTGGGCCCAAGACCTCTGTCAGCCCCAGGATCCTCCCTCACCTCACTCGAGTCAGTGAGCAGAGAGCGAGGCCAGGAGCAGTCTGGAGGCCAGGTGGGGCAGTATCATGGCTCCCAAGGATGGCCTCGCCTGGCTCCCACCTCCACCAGACCCATCTCATAGCCCCCACCTCCACATTTCCTAACCACTGCCACCAGTGTGGTCCACCACAGGCTAAGTGTCCCTCCATCCGAAGTGCTTGGGACCACAGGTGTTTGGGATTTCAGAATTTTTCAGATTTTGGAATGTTTGTATTGTAATGGTTGAGCATCCCTAACCCAAAAGTCCGAATCTGAGATGCTTCAATGAACATTTCCTTGAAGTATCATGTCAGTGCTCAAAAAGCTTTGAACTCCAGAGCATTTCAGATTTTTGTATTAGGGATACTCATACTGTATAAAAGCAGATGGACTAGCGAAAGGTTTTCTGATTGTGTGTGCGTTTTGTAAAAGTAGCTACCAGGCGTAGGTTTCTAAGTGAGCGGCATCAGGAGCCTAAGAAGACTTGCAAGACCCTGGTTGGAACTAGGAACTGCATGTGTCAGAGTATAAGTTGAAATCAGTAATTCTAAGAGAATCACTCCCATCGCAGATCTACCTCCTTAAAACAATTGTTTGCCCTGTTCGTGTATAAAAATGTCCATGTACAAACCCTACAAATTGTCAACATGCAGTTCAATTGTACACAGCCTTTTTTTTTTGGAGTTGGAGTCTCACTCTGTCACCCAGACTGGAATGCATGGCCGCTCCCAGCCACTGCAGCCTCGACCTGCTGGGCTCCGGTGATCCCTCCGCCTCAGCCTTCCAAGTAGCTGGAACTACAGGCACGCGCTACCACACCCGGCTAATTTTTTTGACTTATTGTAGAAATGAGGTCTTGCCAAGTTGCCCAGGCAGGTCTCGAAACCGTGGGCTCAGGCAATCCACTCACCTCAGACTCCCAAAGCACGGGATTACAGGCTGAGCCACCAAGCCCGGCTGTACGCCTTTCAAGTAAATGAATTCCATATGTTAAGATAAGGTAAGATTACCTAAGACATAACTTCACTCATTCCTCTAAAACTCTGCTGACACGTGGTTCTTGGCCTCTGGCATCAGTCATCAATGGCTGCAATTTTGGTCTCACAAGTTACACTCACCTTGTTAGGTTTAAGGGCTTATGGATCTAGTATATTAAGTATCACCATTTTATTATCCCAATTCAAGCCATGATTCTATTCTGCTGTTGTCTTGAAGGAGAAAGAAGTATCACTTAGCAACTGACAACCAAGACAAAGTGAGACCCATTCTTAAGTTCATGTTAACTGAAATTAAACACATTTTACCTGAAAACACAGCAGGCGTCCCAATCAGGCTGGCCTCAAACACCAGTGACAGATGGTTGCCCAAGCCACAGGCCAGCCACCGTCCGTCTCCTGTTTAAAACACAAAAAAGAAATACTTGTAGAATCCCAACTCAGAGGAGTCATGCTGACCATGGGTTCAGATGTAGGAACTTCTTGGGTCATGAGAAAACACGGAACAACAAGAGGCAAGGCTTCCAATCCCCCCAAACATAAACATCATGCATGGGCCCGCAAGGCCCAGCCCCATGTCACCTCCTAAAGATGCCCACGTCATCTCTCCCACACTCTTGTATTGTCATTCTCCTCTGTTTAGAGGAGGGATCGAAGGACAGCACAGTGGGGCTGCTCCCCAAGGTGGTGACAGACTGGGAGTCCACAGGCCCCTGCACTGAGATGCCCGCAAACACTGCACTGGTTGGGTCCTGTCTCATATCAGTGGATTGTTTCAGAGGCATATTTCACTAAACAGTTATGTTTAGACATTTCCCTAAGACAGGTTAGAGATGAATGATAGATATCACCCACAGTATTGAACTTGAAGATCTGTAACACCAAAGGGATTCCTGATCTATTAAAGTAAGCATATCAAATGTCAAAAGATATTTACTGATAATACTACATATCTAATTTCCCAAAAATATTTTAAAACTTCTTTGGCTAGAGTCATATAAAAAATAAGGGGAATTTAGCAGGGTTCTAAATGATCTTTAGATGACCCACTTAAACTCTCTGGATGGGGGCGGTAGTCAGGGTGGGGCAAAGTGCATCCAGCCTGGACAGAGGCAAAGGTGCATCTCACTTGTAAGTAAATCCCACTTGCAAGACAAGCCCACAGAGCAGAAACACCAAAGGAAGCTGAGGCTCTCTTATAGGCTGCCTCTTACCTTCCTTCAAACATTATTTAGGAAAAACACTGAGGTTCCCTGACAGAAGTTTGTGATGGCATGAAGATGTGTTTAAAGCAGAGAGCAGCTGCTGTGGAAGTGGAGAAATGCTCAGCCCTACAAAAAACAGCCCCAGTCAAGGGATCTGGCAAGGAAGGGATGCCACGCAGTCACCACGACACCGTCCAGCAAGACACCATGCAGCAAGACACCGTCCAGTGCAACATCAACCAGCACAACACTATGCAGCGTGACACTATCCAACCCATCAGTGAGCCAGGGACCATGTCTCCAGAGTACATGGTGATGACTAGGTCAGATTCTGTCCATGAGCGTCTTCCCACCAGGCTCCCATTACAACTTCTGTAGGAACATCATGTATGTAGAAGGCAAACCCAGGTGAGCTCACCACTCCAGATTCAGACACCAGTGAGCAAGTGCTGAGCTTGGTCCCAAGTGAGGAGTGAGATCCTCGGCGATCATCCCAACTACAGTTGAGTGATAACTGAGTCTTGATTGTTATCTGGACCAAAATGATGCCACGCAATGTCAGGTAACCAAGGTCTCTAAAACTTATTTACAAGCGACTAGTGAACAGAACAAAAAACTTTTACAAACAACACAATGCCCAGCCTACTGATGCATACCTGAGTACTGGACACAGCCCACAGTGACCGGCCCACAGGTCGCAGAGACCTGTGCACTGAGTGTGGTTGGTAGAGAACACTCCAAAGGGTACGCCTCACTTCAAGTCCGATCAGAGACGGCAGGAAGCAAAAGAGAATCCAAAGTGAGATCAGAAACAAAAATAAACTAGAAATGAAGTCAGTTCCCCCCATTCACATGTATAACTTTATTCCTTTAAACTTGAATATATATAGGCTCTTACATTCAAAATCATGAAATAGCTCTTTACAATAGACTTATATTCCATATTGCAAAAAAAGACACCGATTATACATATAAAGTAGCACAGATTTATCCCGTTTGATACAAGCCAGTGTGAAAACTGTAGTGATCTGGGGCGAGGGTATTTAGTGAGAGAAAATATGTCTTTCTTTCCACTCTCTGTGTTCTTTGTGAGCGGCTATCCAAACACATATTACTCAGATAATCTATAAATGATTTACATTTACCATGAAAATAATTCTATTCTGTTTCCAAAAGAAACCAAGGAAGGCTGGGCAAAAAGGACTAACACTGAAACTCAGTGCCCTGATGGGACAGGCAGGTGAGTGCCAGGCTGTGAGGAGGAGCACTGGCCCAACCCACAGGCCGTCTCGTTTCAGGTGAGAGCTCCCATGTTATACATTAGCAGGGCCAAGCAGAGTATCCTCAGGGGTGCTCAAGAACCTTGCGCATTCTCCACCTCATTCATGTCTCCAGCTGTAAACCGCCGGTCCTGCATAGCTGCTGCAGAAGCAAAAATAACAGAAGCACCAGGGACCCCACACACAGGCGGGAGAGACATGAAGTCACATGCCCGCTCTAAGAAGTAGGGTCTGCTGAGGACATGCCACGCCTGTTACTTGTACCATCTATATCCAGAAAAAACTGGTGAGTTCTGGGTTCAGTGGCTCAGCCTGTAATCCCAGCACTTTGGGAGGCCAAGGCAAGTGGGCTGCCTGAGCCCACAGGTTCAAGACCAGTTCAGGAAAATTGGCGAGACCCTCTCTCTACAATAAATTTTTAAAAATTAGCCAGGCACAGTAGCATGCGCCTATAGTTCCGGCTACTTTTTGAAAGCCTGAGGCGAAGGTTCACCGTACCCCAGCAGGTCAACGCTGGGGTGGCCGTGAGCATGCAACTGCACTCCAGCCTGGGTGATGGACTGAGACTCCAACTTGAAGAAAAAAAAAAGACTGGTGAGACCAGCCACACCAGGAACCCCACCAAGTTGGGAGGTGTCCACGTGAGTCCTCCTCTGAGTAAACACCTGCCTGACCCCGCATGTCATTCAGAAGCCTCGCCGCCTGTCGCTGCTGCTCCGCAGGCTCTCAACAGACGGCCATGAGAGTTAAAAATATATGAAAGGTGCATGTTGGGCAAGGAGAGTTGGGGGTTCCTCATGGAAAAAAAAGCCACCACAAACATGGACGGTCACCAGAACTCTATGGCATTTCGTTTCATGAGATCCAGCTGCCCTTTGTAGCAGGTACCTGCATAGTGTCAACCACCTGCTCACCTGCAGAGCAACAGAATGGAGCAGGACAGCAACAAGGTTGAAGGAAAACAGGAATAAACTCAGGAGAACTTAATATCAGTGTTGTTATAGACTCAACAATGGTTCAAATGTACACAGGACACACATGAACATAAGTGTGGTTTTAAGTAAAGTAGCCCATACTCTCTCCTTAGACAATGTAATCTTCCACCAGGATTGGGAGGAGCCCTAGAGGTCCCCTGAAGGCCTTCAGGCTTCAGATGGATGCACCCAAGCACAGAGCCTCAGCCAGCATGGGCCCAGCCCAGTGGACACAAGCTCTCCCTGATGCCACATGGGCACATCCTGTGGAGACATGGGCTCTCCCTGACACCACACGGACCCAGTCTATGGACACAAGCTATCCCTGATGCCACACGGGCCCAGCCTGTGGACATGATCTCTCCCTGATGTCACACAGGCCCAGACCTGTGGACACAAGCTCTCCCTGATGCCACATGGGCCCAGCCTGTGGACAAAAATTCTTCCTGATGCCACATGGGCCCAGTCCTATAGAGACAGGCTCTCCCTGATGTCATATGGGCCCATCCCTGTGGACACGAGCTTTGATACAACATGGGCGCGCCCTGTGGAGACGGGCTTTCCATGACGCCACACTTACCACCCTGTGGAGCTATGGCTCTCCTTGATGCCAAACGGGCCCAGCCTGTGGACATGAGCTATCCCCAATGTCACACAGGCCCTACCCTGTGGACATAAGCTCTCCCTGATGCCACACAGGACCAGTCTGTGAACACAAGTTCTTTCTGATGCCACACGGGCCCACCCTGTGGAGACATGGGCTCTCCCTGATGCCACACAGGTTCAGTCTTATGGACACGAGCTCTCCCTGATGCCACATGGGTCCAACCCATGGACACGAGCTCTTCCTAACACCACACGGGCCTGGCCCGTGAAGACATGGGCTTTGCCTGACACCACGCAGGCCAAGAGATGCTCAGAAGACATAGCTCTGACACTTCCACCAATTATTCCAACATGCCATGAGAATGAGCACAGCTATAGTATTCTCTAAGCCAAAATGTTCACAAAAATGAGAGCTTTCTGAAGAGTTCAGAAAAAACTAGCATATTTAAAAAATTAAATGTGGCTGAAAGGACATACATATAAATAATATGACATGGGCCAGGCTCAGTGGCTCAGCCTGTAATCCCAGCACTTTGGGAGGCTGAGGCAAGTAGACTGCCTGAACCCATGGCAACTTGGCGAGACCTTGTCTTTACAATAAATAAAAAATTAGCCAGGCATGATAGCGCACACCTGTAGTTCCAGCTACTTGGAAGGCTGAGGAGGAAGGATTGCCAGAGCTTAGCAGGTAGATGCTGGAGTGGCCATGAGCTAGCTACTGCACTTCAGCCTGGGCAACAGAGTAAGACTCCAACTCAAAATACATATATATGACATGTACATATTCATGTGCATATACACATGCAATGTCTTATGTCTGTTTGAAAATAATCTGTAAAATCATATTTTGAAGGTCTCATGAGGTTATTTCAAATCTACTTTGAATATAGACTGCATACCATTTATAATTGTTCTTGCATTTTGAAGATCTTTTACCCTCATTCTTGATGTTAGTCTTTGGTGAAAACATGGTTACACTGTGGAAAGAAAACTCTTACATCAGTCTCAAAATTCTTAGTATTGAAGAATACTAAGCTTCTTAAGATAGTTATATTTTACAGTGAAAAACAGTTGCATATGTAGAGATATCTGCAAAAAGCTTTCAGCAGTTCCCTCAGTCGCCCTCCAGTTCATGCCCTCACCTCCTCTCATGTCCTTCATTCTGCCTCAGAGATGTCACTATGCTACACATCCTCTGAAACACCATTTAGAGTTATAATAGAGTCCAAACCTGAGAAGTAGCAATTTGGCTCTTTACTCTGCCTCTGAACAGTCAAATTTTCAAGGAGGAAAATCTCCTTCAAAGGCTGCCATGCCCGGGAGCAGTTGTTGCTCAGAATTGTGGAGATATTATTAACCAATGTGAATGGACTGCAAAGGTAAAACCCCCATCATGAGAAGGTTTCAGAAGATATCAAGGTCACTGATAGGTGGAGATACTAGGCTTCAAGTAATAGAGACCTCTAATTAAGTTGGCCTAAACAATGAGGACAATACTACTACACATGATAAGAACTTCAGAGTTAGGAGGCACTGCAGCTGGCTAAACTCTCTACTCAACAGCAGCAAGGGCCCAAGTTCATTTCATCTTTCTGCTCTGTCATCTTTGGTGTGTCTGCTTGGACTTTAGGCCAGGACTTTCATGGTTGCGAGTTGGTTGCAATTTCTACCATCTGGGAGTTACATTCTGACATAACAACATTCATAGGATGAAGAGAAATGTCTCTTCCTGTGTCCTATTTTGAGAGGGAAATTACCTTTTGCAGAGGCTCCAAGCAGATTTCCCTTTACGTCTTATTGGTCAGATGTGGGTCACATACCTACTCCTAAAGTAATGACTGTCAACAAGATCACCAAGATTGCTTTACACTAATCAAGATTTACCCTAAATTAGAAATGGAGTAGCTTCTAGAACAAGATCGGGGTTCCACAAGCAAAGAAGAAAGAGGTAGTGGCTGTTGGGTAGGCAGCCAGCAGGGTCTGCTCAGATAATTTTTGATGCTTTTATATTTTAGTACCATTTTCTAGTAGTTTATTTTGAAAGAAGTATGGGAGACGATGGACTCATTTGGATTAAGTTTTTCATCAGAAAAAAAATAAGGTTATAAAAGGACTCTGGGCTTTTCTTGCTCAGATCTCAGGTTGGTTCTCAGGGCCACCCACATCTGGCAATCCGGATCCTCATGTCCCTGGTCTCCAACATGAAGACCAGCACTCACGACATCCCTTAATATGAAGGGACCTAGAAGTTTGCTCAATGATCCAGATGCCACCATCCCTGAGCCACCCCACAGGACATAGAGTGAAATGTGGTGTTGCTGAGCATGAATCCAGAATTCATTCACCCATCCATCTAATGAGCATCCATCCACTTACTGATCCATCCACTCACTCATCCCTCCACCCTACTCACCACTCATCCATATCTCAATCTATCCATCCATGCACCTATCCAACAATCCACCTCTTCATCTACCCACCCATCCATCTCTTCTTCCAGCCACTAACTCACCCACCTCTCATCCATACATCTCTCCACCCATCCGTTCACTCATCTCTCATCTCTCCACCCACCCATCTCTCCATCTTCCTCTCCACCCATCCACCCACTCATCCATCTCTCCATCTATTCAACCACCCATCTCTTCATCCATCCACTAACTTATTTACGTCTTATCCATACATCTCTCCACCCATCCACTAATTTATCTCTCATTCCTCCATCCATCCATCCATCCATCCATCCACCCATCCAGAATTGTCTTGTGAGAGGATCCAAGATGCCAAGTGCTGTCCCAGGCATAGGAGTTTACAGAACAGGTAAGTAGAACACAGTCACCACAGGTAAGGCCAAAGAGAAAGGGTAAAGGAGGAAGGGGGCTTGAGGGGTGGGAGAGGCTGCAGTTTCACATAGAGAAGCCTGGGACTGTAGCCTGGAGCAGAGCAGTGGCCCTTGTGAGGGGTAGGGGTGGGTAGTGGAACAGGTTGGGGGACTTGGTAGAAAAGAGCACCAACCAGGGAGATATGTGTGCTCTGAGGTCAGAGACCTCAAGTAATAGGGCTGTTGTGGGAGCTATTTTAAGACACATAAAGTGTCAAGATTGGGGTAGCAGGAGAGTAATACATCTGCATTTTATACAGAAAAGTCCAATTTCCTTTGAAAAATCTGGGGATTGTGAAGGCTTTGTTCTAGTTTCTCGAGTATCCTGTTGCTGTCTATATCCTTGTCACTAAACAGCCTCACAAAGTCAGTCTTGCTAACCCAGGTTCTGAAGATACTAAAGGTTAATGTTCTGAGGTTACAGCAAAGCTGTGTTCTGAGAACAGGCTACACTATCTTACAACATCATCACTGTCCCCCAGTCCATACCCAGCAGCCTCCCTCACCTCATTTGGAATGACCTTATGACCAGACAAGGACCCAAGGGGATGGCCTGAGGCCCAGCACACAGTGAGTGACCCTAAGCGTTTGCTGTGGCAGTTGCCAGAGACTGGGACAGCTTGGGTCTAACCTACCATGTATGACTTCCTGTTTACACCTGTCTCTCCTCATAATGTGACCCTAAAGGGTGTGTTTTTGTCCCTATTTATGCATTCTGTCCATGTTTAGGTCCTGCATCTGTGGCACTGGTGTCTCTCTAAAATCTCCATGTCTGTCACTAACATGAGTTTTACTAACTGTGGTGCTGATGTGTAGCCAGACGACATCACTTTACTGTGGAAAACCAGGGGCTGATCCTTCAGATGACTCTGTGCAGCTGTAGAAAGACAAGTTTAAAGAAGAAAAAAATATTTAACATTACAATTTCATTATGGACAGGCTCTTTACACAAACAGAAGGAGCTTCTGACTTGTAAAATTAAGAGGTTTTATACCTGAAGTCAAAACAACCAACTCCAGCAAGAGATTAAATCAAGGAGAATAAAAGGAGAAGAAATTAACACGTTTTGTCTCATTCTTTAAATTATACTATATTGCAATATGTTTGCTGCTATGTGTCTCAAATACTCAGGGACCTCACACCAGGCCTTTCACATTGTGCTGGCTGCAGGCCACATGTCACCATCCGAAGAGGCAGTGCAAGAGGTGAGAGGCCTAGGGCCCAGCTACACATGGAGCTTCACTCACAGATACCACTCCCAGGATAGTGAACAAGGTCTCTATGGAGTGAATGTCTCCATAAATCAGTGATAGACTCAGTCTCTCCACAAATGAAAATCTCAATGATCTTAAGTCAGTTCAAGTTTCTTGTTATGCTTTGTATTTATCATATGATAGAGTAATAAGAAAGATAAGCTACTAATAATCATATCAATACATTTTAATGGTAATAAAATTTCTTGCCCTGTTTTTAACATATTTTATGTTTTCCACAGCACTGCTGATTGATTAAAACTCTGACACAGCATAAACTTAGCACAATTATTTGCAAATGTCAGAAATGCTTTTAAGCCAAATACAGTTTTGCCATAACTATTTACTTTTGCCTAAATTTAATACTTTGTGTTCAATATGATTATTCTGTATAATATTACAAAATAGGTTTAGAAAAATGGATAACTGCATAGTACTGAGTAATTATAAAGATAGTTATCTTTTTAAAAACAAAGAAATTCAGTTTTGTTTCTGATACTATTTAGATTTCTGGTAGTATTTCAGGACTACTTACTGATAACCTGAACCATATTCCCATCTAGAACCAAGTGACCCTAAGAAGCAGAGTATTGATTTTATATTTTGGACATCTCATGGTGCCAAACCAAAGTCCAAGAGGTGACTAAAACTCTGTGAGCCAGGTTTCTGCCCCAGGCCTGGGAAACACCTGCCTTGCAGGCTCACAGAGGGCAGAGCTAGACTTGGTGTCAGGCCGGAGGGGAAGGAGGCCACCATACAGAGCTGGACCCCAAAGGGACCCTCAGCAGGAGGAAGACTAGAAAAGTAACTGCCCCTAGGAGAACCCAGGAAATGAATCATCTAAGCCACAGTATCAGGAAAAGGAGGAAAAACCTTCTCCAAGAAAAATAAAATATTGCCAAGAGGAAGATAATTTCAGGATAAAATACAAAGTTATGGGTGCATAAATATACTTCCTTATGAGAAAGTCTTAAATATACTAAAGTTTATAAATACACAATTGCATATTATGTTTATAACTGTGTTAAGCATTAAAATATAACAGTTTATCATATATATTCTGTTTACATTGTTCCTATTATGCTTTGGTAAGTAGAGGAAGGCAAACTTTGAGATTATAACATTACCATAAATCAAACACACTAATTTTCCATGTGAATATTTTCTAAACAACACACAAAACATCAAAGTATTAAAATTCTATCACCTTCTTGCTACAGAGAAATTGTGATCCCACAATAAATCTTAATGTTTATATAACTGTTCTTACTGAAGGTTTGTCCTAAAACATATTATAGTTAGTTGTAAAACACAGTATGTCATATAAACTATTCTGAAATAAGAAGATCTATATTAATCAAAACTTTAAAATTCTACTTCTGGGGCAACCCCCTTGGGGTCCCCTCCCACTGTGGAAACTTTTCTGTCTTCCCAATCAATCCTGCTTAAAAAAAAAAAAATCCCCTTCTAAGGGGTGATCTAAATAGAACATATGTAAGAAGAAAAGTTACAGAAACAAATGAGTTCAGTTTCAGAAGACAGAGAAAGAACTGTGTGACTTGTGTCTTACATGTAACAGATGTTCATACAGAGGTTACGCCCAGGCCCAAGTGCACAGAACCTGCCTGGGGGGAACAGAACACACCTGCCCTAGTGCAGACCTGACACACAAAGTCCTGCAGCACTTAGAACAGAAAGCTGGTGCTGCACGTGATTTTCTTGGAGTGAAAATATAGTCTGAATTTTGGAAAAGCATCTGAACAACCGGGTATTAGTCCAACTATTTGCAATTTTAATATTGGTTAGTCAAGTTTTCCCAAAAACAATTTAATAGAAATGTTTATATATACATACAATTACTTTTGGTATTAATTAAGCGAATAATTCAAAAAGACTTTTTACACTGCACAACAACGTAAAGGCACTTAGTGCAATTGAACCACACACCTAACTATTAAATTTTGTTTTATATACACTTTACAATTAAAACAAATGCATAAATGAACAGAAAGTGTTTTTTAAAAGAACATGAAAAATAGTCCGGGCTTGGTGGCTCAGCCTGTAATCCCAGCACCTTGGGAGGCTGAGGTAAGTGGATTGCCTGAACCCGCGGGTTCAAGACCCGCCCAGGCAACCTGGTGAGACCTCATCTCTACAACAAATCAAACTTTAGCTGGGTGTGGTAGTGCATGCCTGTAGTTCCAGCTACTTTGAAGGCTGAGGAAGAAGGATCACCGGAGCCCAGCAGGTCAAGGCTGCGGTGGTCAGGAGCGTGCCACTGCACTCCAGTCTGGGCAACAGAGTGAGACTCCAACTTAAAAATAAATAAATAAAAATAAAAGAATATGAAAAACAGACTTCTGCCACATAAATAAAGTAGAAGACCATATCACTTACCTAGGAAGCACTTTCAATGTTTCATTAATATAATGTCTCCAAAGGAAGCAGTTCATGCTTTGAGGAGCTGCGATGCAAAAAGTGAGTGCTGACTGTCACTGCCTGTGTAGTGTGCTAATTAGGCATGTAGGCTAAGTCTCCCATAGAAAAGGCCACAAATACCAGATAAAGAAAATGCTTCATCTTGTTAGAGGGAGAAAGGACATTAGGATAAGATATGAAAACTGAAGTGAAGCTGTTGATGGCACTGACGCCAGTCACACAGGCCTAGGGTTTGCACAGCCTCAGAGGACCTGGAGGCAGAAAAAAGGCCTAGATCCCCTACAGGAGAGGCACAAAGACACAGCAGAGACACACACAGCACCGAGACACCTGCCAGCTCGCCTCCCCCTGGCTCAGGAAGCCATGCCATACTCGTCCCAGGCATATCCAGTGGTTTAAAAAACATGAAACTACGAGTCTGTACCACCAAACTCCTAGAAAGCAACATAAACCTCCTTTAATGGAAAGTCCTGCACTTCCATTCAGTTTCTAAAAAAAAAAACAAAAAAACAAACCAAAAAAACCCTACAGTCCAATTGATCTGATGAAAATTGATGCACAAATCCTCAATAAAATATCAGCAATTCAAATTCAACAACACAACAAAGACTATGCATCATGGGGTTTACTCCTGACATGCGGGACCCAGTTTTATACTCAAGTTCAATCATACACCTAATTTTAAATTTTTACACAAACTATTTCAGGTACAGAAACAGAGAAAGCTCTCCCCAACTTGTCCTACAGAGCTAATATACCTCAACACCAAAACCAAACTTGAAAAACAAATCACCCTAGAATACCAATCCAAAAAGTCCTACACAAAATAGCAGCAAAGAGATAAATACAAATGGAATTTATCACAGCAAAAACCATGGTTGATTCAACATAAAAGATAATCAATCACCTCATGTGTAATCAGGGAAACACAAATGAAATCACAAGATACCTTTGTGTCTCTATCTGGTGAACATAAATTCTAGAGTCCAATAACATCCAGTGTTGGTGAGGATTCAAGGTATGAGAGCCTCCAGATGCTGCTAAAATAGAAACCGGCAAACCCCTTAGAAAACTTTTTGCCATTATCCAGTCAACTTGGAGAACCTTCCCCCAACTGCCCAGCAACCCCATGCCTGCTGAGGTCACTGGAGCCCCTGCACACATGGGCACAAGAGGTGCCAGACAGCTTTGCTCACAACAGCAATGGCCTGGAAACAGGCTGATGTTCATCAACAGTAAATCAACTGTGGGCAAATAAACTGCAGTGCATTCAGACATCCAAATGCTGTGTAGCAATTGAAATAAATCTAACAAACAAAGAAAAAAAGGCAAATCACAAAAGAATGTACAAAAGAAGGATCTGAAACTCTGATCCTCTGTAAAATGAGGGCAAAATATACCTCCTGAATATTACTCAGGAGAGAAAAATGTCCTCAGAGGAAGACTGCCCTGAGAAGTTCTGGAAGAAGACAAAAAAAGCCCGAGGGTCAGCCCGAGCCAAGAGAGGAGGGGAGAGAAGAATGGAGAAAGGGATGAAAAAAGAGAAAAATATATTTTTGAGACAATCAGGAATAATGAATTATGGCCTGGCTAATACAAGATACAAAAAATTACCGCTGGTTTTGACATAATATGGCTAGGTAAGAACATGAAAGTTTCAGAAATGCATACTGAAGCGTGTAGGAGCAAAACAGCATGGGGTTTAGATTTACTTTAAAATTCTTCAGGAGAGAAAAAAATGTTCTCACAGTCAATGATTATGGGGGCTCACTATGTACCCCCACTGAGCTGGGGTCCAGAGGAACAGCTTTCAATATTTCAGAAAGTTTCTGAATCTTGGTGATTATGCCCAGTTCAGGACAAGAAGCATCTGGCATGTTCTCTACCACAAGTAACAGGAAGGAGATGAAGGCAAGAAGGAAGCACTGGCAGAGCAATGTAGCCATCCTGATGGGAAAGGGAGCTTATTAATCTCACATTCTTATATTTCAGGGTACATTGTACTAACCAGATCTTTTTTGGCTAGCAGGCTTAGCACTTTTTTCCTCAACAATTCTGAGACACAGTGGAGAGGTTGGTAGGACACAGGAGCTAAAATAAAAACAAAACTGTATAAAACCATGAGAGCAAACACCATACGATAGAACTTTTTCAATGAAGCACACATTTGAAGGACAGTTATAAACAGCTGATTCTGTAGACACGGATATATAATATTTGGAAGTAAAAACTGGCAAGTTTATCCTTATTAATTTTAAAATATGAAAATTAACATATTCCTAATAAAAATGCTGTTTTATAATTGACATTCTATCCTAAAATAAAAGTGTTTCACATGAAAATAAACTACAAACCATTTCAATTTTAAACAAGATGGAAGCAACTGCACACAAAAAATATTTCTTTCAGACAGGATTAGTGTGGCTAGGCGTTTACCCATCCTTACTTTTGTTTCTCAAAATGAAAGGAAAACGAAGCTGCTACCGCTTGATGAGCATACACACGTACCCCACACTCGCAAAGACTACCTGGTGAGCACCGAAAGATGCCTTCCCATGTGGGGGAACTGCGCCCCAAGCAACGCGGCCAGGTTGACCTCCACCACAGTGATCTGCCTTCCAAACAGGGACGTCAGCAAGCAGAGTGCCTGTAGGGATGGGGTTTTGACACAATTAGCAACATCACGGGATCAAGGGAGATGATTAACTGTGCAGCCACACACTCAGCATCAAACCTGCTTCCTATACCCTGTTAGTTGCATAACAGTTACATCATCTGACTGCACTGAACTGTCATTCCTAAGAAACGTTACACACAGCCAGTCAAGAGGATGTAGTGCAGAAGCAAGCACACACCAGCCAGAGAAAACAAGCTCACTGTGCAGGAGGTGGGCATGGTGGAGACTCACAACTGACCTGACGACCACTGGCCTCACTCATCACGGCACACGATCCAGCAACACGGATGCTGAGGCTCCTAAAATCTAAATGCAGCAAAGGCAAACCAACACTGTGAAAGGCAAGTGTGGAAGCTGAGCACTCAGGGAGTCTCTGCCTGGTCTCGTCATGTGTGTTCACCACACCCAGGATTAGTGCCAGGGCTGGGACACAATGCTGAACAAGACCAGCAGCTAGGTCATCAAGCATGAGCTCACACACACAATGTGAGGGTAAAGCTGTGATCGTGCTGAAAAGAAGGATAGAGTTTGTAGTAAGAACCTGCACCTGGACCAAGCTGGCAAAAAGTGAGGTGAATCCTGAGGAGGAGCAGGAACTGGTCAGCCCAAGGAAGGAAATGCTGGATGCTGGTGCCCACAAACCCCTTCCTTGCAGAGCAACAAGGAAGCCCCAGGAGTGGCTTCCCCGATGAGGTGTGGGCCTGGGCCCAGGTGAGGATGCCCACTGTGTCCTAAACGAGGGGGAGCGACAGAGTAAACTCTGCATTTCAGGAATCTCACCACACCCGTGACCCCCACACCAGGGCGGAGGAAAGAAATGTGGGAGGGAGGTCTTGGCTACTATTTCCACATTTCTGGTGGTGACAGAAGCTGAGGAAGGGAGCCAAGGTGGGGAGCAGAGCACCCCTGCTCAAGTCTAGATGACAGAGTCTGGTGCCTGAGAGGTTCTTCAGGTCCAGGGGATTTGGTCAGTGCTGATGGAGGGAGGGAATCGAGTGCAGGAGGTAAGGGGCCTCCATGAGGAAGGGAGGGAGGAAGCAGGGACCGAAGGAGGCTGCAGTTAAATGTTGACTGCCCCAGAGGTTAGGGAAGGGAAATATGCAGCTGTGACCTCTGGAGTCAGCAACACAGAGGTCACTGGTGACCTGAACAAGAGCCAACTGTTGCTAATGATTGAAGGCATCTTATCCTCAAATTCAAATTAGCAGGCTTTCTCCACGAAAACTTTTACTACCCTAATATATGAGCCAAAGGAAAATGAAAGTTGCACACAATTTATATCAAAGATTACTTGCATTCAGAATCTTACCCTTGTAGTACAAAACAGCTTCCAATTCAAGGCTTGCCAAGTTAAATATGAATAAACCAGCTGAGCTTCCAATCCACACACATTTGGTTTTCTCAGGAAGGCTAATTTTTAAAAAGGAAAAAAAAAACCATGAATCTTATCACTGGATGTTCTGTTCTATAGCATTTCACTCATGGCTTCAAATTCAGCTGGGAACATAGTGTCACGCCTCCATCCCATCCCAGCTCCTCTCTGTGGTGTGTACCTCGCAGGACACCCTGTACCCTGGCATTGCAGACAGAGACGCAGCAACATGATGGCCAAGGCTACTCCAAAAGAGGCTGCCTCCCTGTCCTCTAGGGCTTTTTGGGGAGGTGAACATAATTATATAATCTTGAATTCCGGCTAAACAGGGATCCTTATGTTGTCAAATATTGATATTTCCATAGCCCACAAATAAATACCAATAAACGACATGTGGTCTGGGGTTAATTTTAAATGTGTAACACATGGGAGAAAAGGGTAGAATATTGTGATGACCATATCCCCTTTCCAAAAAAGTCCTGTTACAAAGGCAAAGATCTGCCTTGATTTTGGAGAGCAAAATTAAAAATAATCTAATTCCTTTCATTAAAGATACTTAAATATAGTTGACCAAGTTTATCAGCTTTAAGATTTAAAACATGTAATTCTGAGAATACTTACATGAATAATCAATTCAGGAATACTCAAAGAAACAAACATATTGGTTTTATTTTGTTCTTTTTTTGTTTAAGTTTTAAAACAGAGTTTATTAGTGAGAAGAGAAGGGAAAAAGGAAGATTCATGGCAGAAAGACCTGCCATGGGCAAGTTTCCCAAAATGAAAAACTGCACCATCTTAATCATTCTTAGAAAATGAACCTGGCTGGGCACGGTGGCACATGCCTATAAATCCCAGCACTTTGGGAGGCAGAGGCGAAAGAACTGCCTGAGCCCAGGGGTTTGAGACCAGCCTAAACAACTTAGAGAGAACTTATCTCTTCCATAAGTCAAAAATATTAGCCAGGCATGGTGGTGCATGGTGGTGCATGCCTGTAGCTCCAGCTACTTTGAAGACTAAGGTGGAAGGGTCGCCTGAACCCAGCAGGTCAAGGCTCTGGTGGCTATGAGTGTGTCACTGCACTCCAGTCTGGACGACAGTGAAACTCCGACTCAAAAAAAAAAAAAAATGAACCTGTCAAGAATGTAGGAGGTTTTCTTTGTGGGCCTTAGGCCAAGTTTCTTGTACTTACAATCCACACTCAGAATTTAGAGTGAGTGAAAGATCACAGGGTGCAAGTCTCAGGACAGGAAATGCTACTTCAATCTCCTCTCCCAGTTCATCCACAGAAGGAAACTGATGCTCTTCTAGGAAAGAGAATTATTCATAACCTGAGACATTATTAAACACACCAAACAAGTCTAAAGGATAACAAATGAAATACCAAAATGTTGTTGTAAATACATAACGAGAGGGGACCCAAAAGAAACAGGATTTCTAAAAACTTATTTATTCTTACAAATTTAAACTTCAGTCATCTGCAAAGTACTCTCCGTTTGGTGCAATATAACTAATGAGATGCCTTTTCCACTGCTCAAAATAGTTTTTGAACTCATCAATTTGGAAGCCTTTTAGTGCTCTGTCGTTTTTTGTTTCACCTCTTACACATAAGCTGTTGGGAGCCAACATCTACAGCTATGTAGTTGAGGCCTATGAAGGCCCATGATGGAGATCTGTTTTTGACACAAAAGCATCAGTGACACCTATAGTGTTGGTATATGAATAGTGACTTTTTGTATATGTGACATAAAAGCTTATATTATTTAGAAGTAAACCTTTTACACTGTTAGACTAAAATTTTGGGTAAGGCCTTACAGCAGAAAACATTCTGTACTTTAAGTTTCCATTTCTCTCTGACTCTCCGAGCCATTGTTAAGTCTCTGTTTCTCAGGAGTAACCATGCAGCCTTTGTTCCTGTAAGCACTCTATAAGCAGTTTCTCCCAATAGCTAAAGATTAGCAACCAAAATTGTTTTAAGTTTTGTTTTCCTGCCTCTAGCCAGGCAGAACGTGTCTAGTTTCACTACGTGTCAAAACTCTCAGCTTGCCTCAGCCCCTGGCCATCATCATGACAACGGTGCTTTTCCTTGTCCAAGAGTGTGACAACCACTGTTTGATTTATTCACTTAGATCAAATTTTCTATAAGAAAGTTTAGAAATATATATATACACAGTTTAGTTACCCACATATAACACTATGTGAACCTGTGCTTGCTACTTCACTTCCTTCTGCTTGGAATTTGTCCTCTAATATGCCTGTGTATGGTAGTAATGAAACCCAGTTACAGGCCCGTTGGAGAGTAAAACCAAAGTACTCTTACTTATCTCTGGATATACTTTTGCACTTTGGATTTCTGCTTTAAGGTGTCGACTTCAGTGTCCGGCAGACTTCAATGGTAAAGTACACATTGGGTTGTCACACACTGTGGTTAGCGTTTTCTGTCTCTCACTAATTAGCATTTCACGAGGGACTCTGGAGTACAGTGTCTGTGACGGGCTTTGAAGATTTAAAGTTTAAAGCTTGCGAGACACTGAGACTAGTGCCTCTCTATTTTTTTTTTCTGACTAATGTATGTTCTATCATTTTATTATAGGTATTTGGAGACATAGAAAAGTATAATTTTTAGCATGCAACATTTATGGCTGGTATAAGTTTTGTGCTTGGGAATTGTCTCCTGATATGCTTGTGCATGGCACATAGAGATCCAGTCACAGGTGTATCGGGGGACAAAACCTTGGCATACTTTTCACTTTTATAGGAAACATATATTTACATAGTAAGTTGGGGGATGTTGATACCAGTGTCTCTTTCTTCCTTATTTTTATGGATTTAGGGTTTGAGGGACACTGTACTCAATGTTCCTATTTCTTCACTCAGTTTAGGTTTAGTTAAACTGTAATCTTGAGGTACAGTAAAATTAATGTATGCTTGCATGGGAAACATTATGCTTGATTGAATAGTAAAATTTAGTTATTATTATGGTTATTCATTGTACTAAAATAAAAATAGCTGTTAATGAAAGTTTTGTGAAATCATCATGCTTCAGAGAGTTTGTTATCTATTGTGCTTGAAACATGTTAATTTTGTAATGCAGATTTCCACATATATTGGAATCATGCGCCCCCAGCAGAAATATTTCATACTGCTGGAGGTTAAGAAAAATGGTATAAATTCTGGTGTTAAACTGAGAATAAACGGACTCAGTCCTGATCAGACTGATCCCAGAAGAACTGCCTCTAAGTGGTTTCTTCTCGCCGCGTCCTGATCCTCCGATGCAGGTCCAACTCCCCTCAGGTCGGGGCCAGTCCCCGACAATAAGCACAACCAAACATTTCGCTTTGAGGACTTTTTCATCCACGGAAACAAACAAAAAAAGTCACTGGTGCAAGATCCGGGGAATAGGGAGGGATGGGCATGGGGTCAAAAATTGCTGAATACTCAATGTGGTATTGGCAGTGCATTTTCATGGTAGAAGAAACAGTCAGTCACCTGTTTGCCACAACTCAGGAGTTTCTTCTGCAAATCATGATGCAACCTTCTCAAAACTTTCAGATAAAAACTTTGGTTGAGGCCGGGCTCAGCCGGTTACAGGTTGAGGTGGCTCAGCCTGTAATCCCGCGCTTTGGGAGGCCAAGATGAGTGAAATGCCTGAGCCGGCGGGTTCAAGACCTGCCTGGGCAACTTGGCGAGACCTCATCTCTACAATAAATAAAAAAAAATTAGCCGGATGTGGTAGCGCACACCTGTAGTTCCAGCAACTTGGAAGGCTAAGGCGGAAGGATCGCTGGAGCCCAGCAGGTCGAGGCTGCGGTAGCCGGGAGCATGCCACTGCACTCCAATCTGGGCAACGGAGTGAGACTCCAACTCAAAAAAAAAAAACTTTGATTGACCGTTAGATCTGGAGGAACAAATACCAAGTGTACCACAATGGGCCCAACCTCCAAAAGATAATTCCAGTTTTTTGGGGTCCCCTGTCATATTGCTACAATAACACAAATCATGTACGAAGAAAAATGATAAAAAATTATACCCTGTATCACAAGGTAATAATTCAAGCACAGAGTCAAGAAAGAGGATAGGGAAGAAGAAATAGTTGATTCAGAGTCAATTTAGCTTCACTTTCACAAAATGGGCTTAAGATTTGCTTCAGTAATAAGTGGGTATTTAGAGAAGTACTAACGAAAACCAAGATTTAAAGCATTAGGAAAAAATAAGTATATCAGATAAAAGTGAAGTGTGCAGACAGAGTAGGTAGGTGCAGGTGGCATCTGTGATGTGGAGACCAGGTAAGGATGTGGAGGGTGTGGGCAGGAGCAGGTGGCATCTGTGACATGGACACCAGGTGAGGACATGGAGGGTGTGGGCAGGGCAGGCAGAGCAGGTAGCATCTTTACCATTTGGTGTACTCGCCCTTTGTCCCCCCAGTACCCACAGCATGGTGACCACCCATGGGGGCTAGAAGCTGCTGACCAGGGCTCATGCTGTCCTTTCTCTGACCTGCCTCACCACCTCCACACACGTCCCAGCCTTCATCGGCCCATAGCCTCCCATTTGCCTTCCCATCTTGACCTCCAAGGGCCCGTGGTGTTTTGAGGTCACAAGCTTGGGCTCCTCCTCCACTGGGGCCTCTTTCCTCCACACCCGTCTCCGCTCTGTCTGACCAAGGACCCTGAACTCAGAGCCCTTGAGGCAAGGCCCTGCCAGAGGCCTGTGGAGCATAGAGCACTGGCATACACACCTGGCTGACTGCACAGCCCAGACAGAGTCCTCCTGGTGAAGAAGCTCTCTCTCTTCTTCTGGAGGTTAACACGTGCCATACAACGGTAGTGGTGTCTTTCAACCAAACTGAAGATCCAAAGCTGCAAAGGCAAGGCACACATAGACACATCTCCACATGGTGCTTATGACAACGCAGCAAAACCAAGGAAAAAGCACTGGGAGCAGGCACACCATGACAGAGGGGCAGCTTGGGGCCCATGGAGGCTCTGGGACGGTTCTTCTCTAAACTTCAACACCCACTCTGGAACCCTTCCTTCATGCCCACTCCCATGGTCTCAGAGTACCCCCTCACTGACTGGGCACCTGCTAGGAAGCTGACATCGTGATTCTCCCACGTAGGCCTTCCTCTAGATGCTCCCCCAGGCCACTCCAGGGGGCCTAGGACTCTATTAACACCCCACCCCCGGTGACACTGAGACACACAAGGTTACTCTCAGCACACTGAGGTTGACAGGTTTCTTCAAATCACAAGAAAATACAAAGTAATATAAAACCCAAGACCTTCTGTGCACATGTTCCTTTTAGCACTGGTTGAACACTGGAGTGTGATCCCATGGTTCTCACCTGGCCATCAGCACACCCTGTGATCAGCTGCTTACTCTCTGCATCGATGAACATACTTAGAAGAGGATAGGCTGTGGGAAGGAGCATAGGAGTTTCTGTATACACACCTGGTATCATTTAAACTGAGAACCATCAGCTTTTAATATTTCTTGCAACCAAGTTTGAACTATTCTGAAATAATTTCTTCACCAAAAAGTACAAGCTGAAAGTAAATGCAAATTATGGAAACTCCATGAGCAGGAGGAAGTCAGGAAAATTACCCCACAAGAAAGTAGGTAGCTGTCATGAGCCTACCACCACAGGCCCGGAACCCCATCCCAGTGCCAAAAAAAAGGCCTGGTGCACCCTGCCCGTTGCTGAGACACTGTCCCCATAGCTTTGGAACCAAATCCAGAGGGGAGCAGCTGGTGTCCAGTCAGCACTGCGCTTAGGAAATGATTCCTGGGTCAGCCAGACACGATAAAATCATAGACTTCATGATGGAGACAGCAATGACACGGAGGTCTTTTTTTTTAAAGTGTTGCCTAGAATATTATTTCATTTTAAGCTGACTCTAAACTGTCAAGAATTTAAGAAAATTAGGTAAGTGAATATTGTAAAGTACTGTGAAGAGAGTTGTAAGTCCTAAATAAACGAATAAATAATGTCAAAGTTCAAGTTTACAATTGTTCTCGGTAGTCAAAAAATAATTCCACATAATTAATTTCAGGAAGAAGATTCCAACCTTCTTCTAAGAAATGTACTTTACCCCTGAGACGAAGCAATGCATTAGTGCTGTTAAGAAATACCACAGTCTACACATGCATCAATTCATAAATTCACCTCAGGAAGAATGTTGAACCTTTGAAAAGACACAATAGTAACTCTGCCCATCACCAAGTATCTGCATATTCTCTAAGTGGCATTTGCATGTTACTTATCTCAAGAGAGAACCTCATCATTCTAATTTCCTATTTCTGTTCTCACAGGAAAAGAATACACACAGAGAGCAACTAGAACACCAGTCCCACAAGCTGCAAGGAGGGAGACAAATGTGGCAACATGGTGTGACGCACGCCCAGGACATCATGTGCAGCCTACCCCGTGCTCCCAGAAGTACCTCCATCCTGTTCTGTGAAATCATGTACTGGTTTCACTGACCACCAGAAATACAGTTGGAGGAAAGAACACAATTACCCTGGACTCCTGAGCTGTACAAAAACTCAAGGCCTGGCCAGCGGAGTGGGACTGTGGTGCTCTCCTACCTGCACAATGGTCTACAGGGTGGCCCTGTCTACAAGTGCCTTTGTCCTGTGCCTTGTGTCCATGGGGCAACAGAGGGCTGGGTCTTCCTGCAGTGGCCAGGAGTTTCATCTGAGAGCAGATCTGCTTTGCTCCTTTTCAAAACAGAAAGGCTTATTCTCCAAGCACAGGACTAATCTAAAGTCACAAACTTCAAGGACATTAACTATGAAGTGAATCCTTTCCATATGTGGAGGGAGTAAACAACTCTGAGTGAGGCTGTCGGACCCACCTGAATGTCCCCGTCCACCTCATGGAATACCACATGCACTAGGAGCCTCTGGCTACACACAGTCCACTGAATATAGGAAAGGTTTTTACATTTACCTGACAGCACAGATGAGGTGTATATTAATGATCCCATACAATGGTCCCAGACCTTTGGACAAACACAGGATTCTTAAGAAGAAGTAAACATATTGCCATTATTACAATAGCTTAAAATAAGCATACAAATCATAAAACTGTGGAAACACAATAAATATATCAGAATCATAAAGAAAAAAATGAACATCATTTCCATATATTTAATCCTATGGGATTTTAAAAATTGGAAGCAAAATAAGACAAGGTTAGAAACCTTTCCCAGGTACTTAAGCACCACTGCCAAGGTAGAGGTGTAAACAGAAAAATGCTGCAGTCCACACCATCAGGTGCACACTCATGCCAGTCCACACACCGTCAGGTGCACTCATGTGTCAGTCCATATCCTGTCAGGTGCACACTCCTTTGTCAGTCCACAGTCAGGTACATACTCGAGTATCAGTCCACACCCTGTCAGGTGCATCCTCGTGTCGGTCCACACCCTGTCAGGTGCACACTAATGTGTCAGGACCACATCCTGCTGTGTACAAACTTATGTATCAGGTCACATCCTCCTGGGCCAGGGTCAAACCCTCAAGTGTTAGCTGGATGGAAACTGAATTTGTGTTTTATTTTCCTTAATTCAGAGCTTAATTCAGTTCTGACTGACTCCTCCACTGCTGAAACCTGGCTCTTCTGCCCTGGGTCCTAGGATATCCTGCAGACCTGCACCAATGCTTGAGCTCTCCAAGGCCTGAGTTTGGGAGTAGAAAAGCTAGGCCACAGGAGCTGTCCTGTCAGGAATCAGAACCTAGCCCCTCAGCACAGCCAGCAACCCAGTCCAAACATCAAGGCTTCATGCTTGTACTAAAACCAGGACATCAGTCATCTTAGAGGAAGGTGGTTGAAACAGCATTCCTTGTGTGACAGTGACTGCCAACCTCGTTCAGTACCCTTAGTCACAGGTATCTTTCCATAGCACTTGTCCCATCCACAGGCTGCCCTGTGTCACCCCTCACCTTAAAGCTTCTGTCCTCGGACACGGAGATGATGGTGTTTGCCTGCCAAGGACAGAATTCCACCGCAGTCACTGAGCCCAGGTGGCCATGAAGCTCAGCCAGGATGGCCTGAGTCTGAGAGAAGTTGTGAAAGAAGATCAGTGATGGAACTTTCTGGTGACCGTTATTATCAAGGAGTTACATGTATGTCATAGAAAACAGTTCCTACTAAATTAAGTCTACTTTACACGAGTCCTTCTTCCCAACTTGGAACTCTGTCCATAAACCTAGACAGCAACATTCTGCCTGAGCTGAAAGGGACGCCTAGGCAACCGCAGGCCATGGTATCAGTACCACTGGAAGACACTAGCTGCCAAGCTGACCCCACGCAGATGGTAAAGCAGGCATCTCCTCAGCTCCCATCTTCCGGCTATCCACACCTGTGCCCTGAGGCTCTTTTCTGTTGCCTGGATGCCCTAGAGCAGTCCAACAGAGCAGGGTGGAGGATGGTATGCCCTTTATTCCCCAGCCCTTCCTCTCCCTCCCTCCCCCATCAGTTAGAATGGATCTACCCTATGTTCCCTCTCCTTCAGCATCTACTCTCCAATCAGGCAGTTTCTAAGTAAGAAAGGATGGCATGATATGAACACTTAAGAGTTATCTTATCCTTCATAAGTCCCTAAATCCTCCCAGAGTCGAGGTAGCACCCTAGTATCAGTGTCTCAAGCTGGAATTCCACAACACGCTTGAGAATTGGGGTAGTGAGAGCATCAAGAGTTCCTAAAAGCCAGTCATCTCCCAAGCAGTATCCATATGGGACCCCAGACACCTCAGAGCAGAACATTTTTCTTGAACTTTACAGTATTCAGTTGAAACAAGAGAAATAACCCCTAATGTACATGCAGAAAAAAAATACATATATGTTATATATATGATAACAACTTACAAATAGACACTTAACTCTGGAAAATAAATTCATTCATTCATTTTGAGTTGGAGTCTCACTCTGTCACCCAGACTGGAGTGCAATAGCATGCTCATGGTTCACCATAGCCTCAACCTCCTGGACTCAGGTAATCCTTCCACTTCAGCCACCAGAGAAGCTGGGACTACAGACAAGTGCCACCACAGTTTTGTTCTATTTCATTTTTGTAGAAGCGAGATCTCTCTGTGTTGTTACCTAGGTTGGTCTCTAACTCCTGGTCTCAAGCAATCCTTTTGCTTTAGCCTCCCAAAGTGCCAGGATTATAGACATGAGCCACTGTGCCCAGCCTGGAAGATTTTCTTCAATAATACAATACATGGCCATCAATAAATATAACTTAGAATACTGACTATATTATGCCAATTACATCAGATTGTTCAAAATAAAAGGCAAGATTATAACATGTAGGAATAGAGATAGTTATGAGACTGTTAAAAAATGGGCATTTTTATTTTCTGCAATTTTTATAAAATAAAGCTCATTGATTATCTGTAAATAACATTATACCCTGAAAACTATTTAAGTTGTTAAGTCATAAGTCTTTAAAATCAAATTTCACAAACTGCTCACTGGCCGAGCTTCTTGTTAAGGATGTGCTATTTGTGGACTCATCTGATGTCTTGGCAGCCCACTCACCCATGTCCATAAAGCTACTCTCCCCCAGTGACTCTCCCATATGTGATGTGCCTGCTGCTCCGGAAGCACAGAGAGGCTCCACAGTTCACATCCACTTGGAGCAGACTCCCGCTTCCTCCTCTGGAACACTCATGGCTCTCAAGGGCATGGCTGAGGCCAACCCTCGCTGATCAATGATTTCTGAGACCCTGTCTGTGTCTTCCTTCAAGCATTAACAGCTTTAAGTATCTTTCTAGTTCACTTTGGCTTTCCTTTTCCTGAAATAAAGATGTTCACTCTTTCCCTTTTAGTGGTCAGTTTTGTGACAAATGCTGCAGTGGCCTAACATTAATCCACTGAATTAACACAAAATGTTTGCAACAAATGTTCTAAACACAGCTCAAATGCTGGCCTACCAGGAAGTTTGCACAGACTTTTAAGGCAGAAATGATGGCAGCCCCTACCCTAGTTCCTAGACACATTTCCTCATGGTCTATGGCTTAGCATCTGATGTGAACTGTTTTTATCTGTGAGCCTTAGTTTCACAATTAGGTCAAAAATTATAAGAGAGAAACATCTTCTCTTTGTATACCCCAGATGTCCGGCATACACCCGGCCCAAGATTATCACTTAAAATTTCGTGCCCAACCTCTTTCATCAACAAATCTCTTTAAAGTGGATTTTAGCAGGAAAAACAATAGCAGACAAACAGCTTGTGTATTCACTCGGCAAACAGAATCCTCAACAGAGCTCAGACTTTGGATAGTCACCAAAATCAGGTTCAAGCAGAACACAAACTCAGAGGAGACAAAAAGCCCTTCTCCGTGTTCTCAAATCCTACTTCTTGCATTCTCACTTGGTACCACTATAGTAAAAGCTGAATTCTCCAGGCAAATACTCGAATTAAAAATCCTATGACCAGGTTCGTGACCCACCCAGGCAACTTCATAAGACCTCGTCTCTACAATAAATCAAAAACTAGCAAGGCATGAGAGCGCATGCCTGTAGTTCTGGTTACTTGGAAGGCTGAGGCGGAAGGATCGCCTGAGCCCAGCAGGTCGACACTGGGGAGACCATGAGCGTGCCACTGCACTCCAGCCTGGACAACAGAGACTCCAACTGAAAAAAGAAAAAAGAAAAAAGAAAAAGTCATCCCTGATGCCCAGTTTTCATATAAGTGTCCAGGATTTGTATAAATACCAGTACCTGGTTCCAATGTCATTCCAACTGTAAGATAAAGATCTGTTTTCATGTGTTTTCCCTAACATCCCTTTAAAAGTACACCAATTAAAAATATTCTTTTAAAAAAGAGGGCAGAAAAGAGAAAGTAAAGGCAGGCAGGGCCGCAGCACCTGGGAGGTCATTAGCTTTCTGTTCCACTACACTCCACATGAGATGTGCAATCTTACCTTGATATCCAGCACGGAGATTTTGTTTCCAACACACACTGCAACAGCATGATCATCCGGGCTCAGCCTTAAGCACAGTACCTCTTCCAAAGGTGTGCCCATGACCATCCCTTGAGGGACTGAGCCTAGAGCGAGTTCCATCATCAGGATCAGTTCGTCAAATGCTTACAGACTACATTCATACTAGAAGGAAAGCACTGACTACATAATTCTCTAAAATTAGTTGGAGAATGACAATGAGCTTAGAAATGATTTTGGTTCTTTAAAAGTAGCAAAAGCACTGAATATTACAAATTCTTTGAAAAACATTTGGAATAAGGACTCATCTATAGGGCACAGACTCAGCGTTGTCAAGAACAGGGGTCCTCAAAATTTTAAAATAGGGAGCCAACCCGGGCTCGGTGGCTCAGCCTGTAATTCCGTGCCTTTGGGAGGCTGAGGTGAGTGGATTG
>NW_007253738.1:361501-388239 GCF_000164805.1 Carlito syrichta | reverse complement strand
ACTTACCAGTATTTCAGTGGGAACTATGGGCCTGCTGTTGGCTAATGAGATGGTCAATGTTCGGTTCCATATTTGTCACTGCTAGTCGTAACAAGTTAAGGTGGCAAAAACACCCAGCGGGCCGGATAAATGTCCTCGGCGGGCCGCATGTGGCCCGCGGGCCGTAGTTTGAGGACCCCTGGTCAAGAAGATCAGGCCCCCCTCTAGGGAGTGTGTGTACCAGCCCCTGCCTGGGGAGGGTCATACACATGAAATTGCAGCCCAAACCTCCTCCCCAAGTCCACCCCCAGGTGCGGGCTTAGCCCTACCACCTGCTTTGGCCAATGTCAAGTGGACACAAGGGAACAGGTGCCCATCTGAGCTTAGGCCTCTAGGCTCTTCTCAACTTCAGACATCAAGCAGCCTGTAGGTCCTCAACCACAAGGATGAGATGTGATAGGTGGGCAGATGGCATGCAGCTTCCAGTAAAGCCACTCCCAGCACCTCACACACACGCAAGAAAGAACATGTTGGCCTAGAAGGGCAGACCAGCATGTCACAGGCAAGATGCTGTATCAGCCTGACCAAGAACACAAAAAAGATACACATGCACACATCCTACAGTGCAACCCACAGCCCACAGAAAGACACATGTACTCACAACCAACAGCCCAACCACAGCCTACAGAAAGACACGTGTGTACACATCCTATAGTGTGACCCAGAGCCCATAGAAAGACACACATACGACCAACAACCCAATCCAAGGACTCCAAGAAAGCACACATTAACTACTGCCCAACAAGAGCAAAGAGAAAGCCATGTGTACATAAGACCTACACCTCAATTCAGCACCTACAGGAAGACACACATTCACAATGCCGCCCAACTAAGAGCCTACAAAAAGTCACACATGCACACATACTGGTCCGAAGCACAGCAGATAGGAAAACACGTTCACAAGTCCTACAGCCTGCCCAGAGCCTGCAGAAAGATATGAGTTCTTATGTCCAACAGCCAAAAGCACAACCTACAAAAAGACACAAGTATACACATGCTACAACTCATCTCAGAGCCTACAGAAAGACATGTGTACACATATCCTCCAGCCAGAAAGACACATCCAATAGACTGACTAGAGCCTACAGAAAGACTCATGGACACGTCCTATAGCCCGACCCAGACCTTACAGAAAGGCAAGGTGCACATGTCATAAGGGCCCCCTGGCAAGATTCACTGCAGTGACACACTCACTGAATAGTTAGAAAAAGTCTACCTTCTGCCAGCCTACTTCTAGGAACTAGGGGTATATCTGAGACAGGAGATAGCTAGAGAAAGGCTAGGCAGACAGACAGGCACATCCTCTGATAACAATATATCAAACTTCTGGCAGGCCTCTCAGGCTTAGCACTGGTAAACAAGCTCCTTGCCAGGCTTTCAAGCTAGAGCTTAAGTATTCACTGCTGGGGTCGAAAAACAACCAATCAGCTCACTGCCAAATACTGACCAATCAGCTCACCACTAGCCCCTACCTCCTGCTGATTGGTCCTCAGTACTGACCATTCTGAACAGCTAGTGCCAACCAATCAGCTCAAAGCTAGTGCTAGCCAATCAGCTCAGTCTATATAAGCACCAGGTTTCAGCTCCAAATCAGCAACCCCTTCTAGTCCCCTCCCACTGTGGGAGCTTTTCTGTCCTATCAATAAACCCTACTTTCTCACTTTCTGGCTGTCTGTGTCCCTCATTCTTCCTGGGCATGAGACAAGAACCTCAACCAAAGAGTTGTGACCTGAAGAACAGCGACCTGAAGAGCTGCAGAAAAGCGTCGGAACCCAACAGATGTGCACCCCAGAGGCTGCCTTGCCAGCCAATGGAGCTGGCTGAATCAGGAGAACTGCCAGAAGACAGCGAGACTCCAAAGCTAAGACACTCTGGGGGCTAGGCTTGCCAGTCCACCAAACCAGCAGCACTCTCAGGGCCTGGCTTTCCAGCCCATCAGAGCCAACCCTTCCAGGGCTAGGCTTACCAGCCCCTCAAGACGACCCTCTCTGGGGCTTGGTTGACCAACCCACTGAGCTGACACTCTTGAAGCCCAGGCTGACCTGAAAAATCTGTACCATATCCACCACTTAACAGAAAGAAACTTCTGCCTTTGTGGAGAACTTACATTCGGACATGGGAGAAAAACACAGTTAGACACCAGTTAACAAAATAAATAAGGCCGGGCGCAGTGGCTCACACCTATAATCCCAGCACTTTGGGAGGCCAAGGCAGGAGGACTGCTTGAGCCCAGGAAATTGAGACCAGCCTAGGTAACATAGCCAAACCTCGTCTCTATAAAAAAATTCAAAAAATTAGCTGTATGTGGTGGCACATGCCTGTAGTTCCAGCTACTCAGGAGGCTGAGGCGAAAGGATCGCCTGAGACCAGGAGGCTGAGGCTCCAGTGAGCTGTGATCATGCCACTGTATTCCAGCCTGGGCAACAGAATGAAACCCCAACTCAAAAAAACAAAAACAGCCGGGCTCGGTGGCTCAGTCTGTAATCCCGTGCCTTTGGGAAGCTTAGGTGAGTGTATTGCCTGAGTCCGCGGGTTCAAGAGCCGCCTGGACAACTTGGTGAGACCTACTCTCTACAATAAATCAAAAATTAGCTGGGAGTGGTAGCGCGTACCTGTAGTTCCAGCTACTAGAAGGCTGAGGCAGAAGGATTGCCGGAGCCCAGCAGGTTGAGGCTGCGGTGGCCGGGAACGACCACCGCACTCCAGTCTGGGTGACAAAGCGAGACTCCAACTCAAGAACAAAAACAAAAACAGAAACAAAAGAAGAAATCCACCTGAGGCTCCAAAGAGCAACTTAAAAACAAACTCTGGGAGTAACATTACAAGGAGGGCTGTCTATTAACAAAGGTTTTGATGGGAAGCACATAACCAGTATGCAGACACTATACGCATTTGTGTTTGTTCATGTATGTTCACGTGTATGTACACATCTGTGCATGTTTACAGTGACACACTAATACCGGGAATGGTCATACTACAAACTAGACAAAGGTGAGACATAAACTATCACACAAATTTATAGTCAGTTTACATTTGTTTTTTAGCATAATCCTACAAATTGTCAATATCACCACACTCCAACCATGCAGGCACATCCCAGCTCTTCACACCCACAGCCTTGGTACATTCGGGTCCCTCTGCCTAAAGCACAAGCCCCCCATCCACATCCAGGCCCTTTTCATCTTCAGCCTGAATCCCCCCTACCCAAGATCACACTATACAAGGTGCTTCCTGCCCATGTTCTCTGGCAACATCTCATTTTCTTTCTCTGCTGCACTTCCCACAATTTATAACCATTTAATCACCTGCATACATATTTTTATCTGTCTCATACCCTGCCAAAAATTACACAAGGCTTGGCCTTCTTATTCACCACTGTATCTCCAGCCTAAAATTATTATTGGTGCTCAAGAAACATTTGCTGGACTGAAAATAATATTTCAATTTGCCTACATGTCTTCAAATTGACACAAAATTCAGTTTTTAAAATAAGAAACTACATAAGATTAAAACAAATGCGCCTATAATATCAGCTCAACACACAACAAAGGTGTTAAGTCTGAATGGAATGGTATGCTTCCTATACGAAGTGCCCAGTGTGGATGTCTGGTTTCAAGGTTAAGGGAAGCTCCCTATGTTACCAAGCATATTGAAGAATGAGTCATTACCTTTATACATTCTTAAAATATGTATTAAATTTTCATTTACCTTGAAGTGCTTTCTCTCTACATTCATCCAGGTTCCACATTATAATATAATCCTGTGATGCAGAACAGATTAGAAGTGGAGTCACCTTATTTCCAAAAGCCACAGCAGTAATTGACTGATGATGTCCTTGTAGGATCAGCAGCTGAGAAAGTTATTAAAAAACCAAAAATATCAGCATATAAAGATAACACTTAAAAAATAACAGAGAGAGGGTTCCAGGAAGATGGTGGCATAGCCAGTCAGACTGCATGAGTCTCTGTATGAGTGAGTGAGTGTATGGACTAATTGGCATGTGTATCTGTGTGTAAGTGGGCATGTAAGTGGGCATGTGAGTGGCTGACTGTGTATGGACTTGGGAACAAGTGGCCAGGGCACTCCTGGTGAAGCAGTTAGTGCTGCAGTCACTCTGTTTAGACCCCAGCACTTCCTGGAGAATAGAAGCTGAATGCTATTTTCTAAAATCAACAAAGTGTTTCCCGGGAAGAAGCTGCCAGAGCAACTGCCATTCCCACCACAGCAGCGCCAGGCCAGACACTGGCACTAAGGGCCACAAAGGGAGCCAGAGCAGAGTCCCAAAGAAGCAGCGGGGAGAGGTCACCCCAAACCTGAACTCACTGCCACTGCCTCCAGCACCAGGCTAGACTGCAAGGCCCTGCCACTGGGACCTGAGATCCAGAGACTGTGGTACTTGCTGGAACGAGAGCTACCTTTCCCAACCCTGTTTGTGGCAGAAACAGCAGTCCATAGAGAAACTGAGCAGCCACTCTAAAGACTGGGCAGAGAAATGCTCCAGGGTGGCCTCCGTGGAACAGCAGACCTGCATCTGAAGAGGTGATCTCCTCATTGCTTTGAGGCTGCTCTTTAAGAACTCAGAGAGCATTGCCCACAGTGCACAAGCTCTGGTAGGTAACAGCAGATGTGAAGTCCCAGATGATCCACTCCCTGCCGTGAGCCAACCGCTGGACGATACATATATACAGTGGATCAGACAGAGAAGGTGAGTACCTAGCTGACTCCACCACCACCACCCCTAGCAACAAGTGAAAGAGATCAGGACGGTAGAGCAGAAGCCAGAGGCCCCACTCCCCCACCACCAGCTGCACGCTGTGGGAGCTGTGACCATGCTGGGAGAGGAAGGAATGGAGAGAGAGAGAGCCCAAGAAATGCTGAATCAATTGCAGGCAGCAGGGGGTGAAATTCTAACATCTCAAGTTTCAGCAACAAACAGGGAACCTGCAGTAATAGACCTACAGCTGCAGAGCCCGCTATAAGAGGGAGCTCCCTTCACAACCAAAGAAATATGCTTAAGCTGAGAAATCTTTATCAGTAGGTTTTCTGGGTTTTGGTTTTGGCTTTTGTTGTTTTCTTTTTTTGTTTAATTGTCCCATTTGTTGCTTTGTCTGTTGGTTGGTTTTCTCTTTTCTTTCTTCCTTTTTCTTTGTTCGTTCTCTTTTTTTCTCTTTCTTCTTCTTTCCCTTTTTTCTCTCTCCTTCCCTCTCTTTTCTCTCTTATACTCTATCTTGGACTCAGGGGCTACACAAGCAAACTCATCATAAGGTCATATTGTGTGGAGATGGAGAGCAAGCACTAGCTGGCCCGTTTATCAGATAGCAAGCATTGTGACCTGTCAGTATGTTCTAAATTCTTGCATCCCCTCCCCCACCTTTCAGTAAGTGCTCAAAATTGTAAAGAGATTATACAACACCCCACCCCCAGCCCTATTTCATAACTGAATAAACCCAGAGCCCCAACTCAAGGAAGGATGGAAGGTAGAGCAAATCTCAGAAATGATTGCTTTTCCATTTCCCACTGAGTAACAGAATTAAAGAGAAAGATAACAGCTATAAATGAAGAAAAACCAATGAAAAATCACTGGCAACCTTTAGAGTCCCAACAGCGTCAGTGCCTGAAAGAACAGCTAGAGGAGCACAAACAATGGCTACCTCCAGAACAACAGTATCCAGAAGGTACTTACAGACATCAGAGAATTTTTGGATAGAATAAATAAAATTTTTTTTAAAAATGCAAGGGCTAAAAGTAAATAAAAATGAATAAAAGTAAAAAAAAAAAAAAAAAAAAAAAAAAGCAATGGAACTGGACAGACTTAAGAAAGCATATTTAGAGAAAATGGAAATAAAGAACTCCATCCAAAAAATAAAAAATAAAACAGCATAACTTCAAACCTAAAAAGTTAAGATTGCATTTCTCAAGCATATTTATTTTGTATATTCATTTTTATTTCATTCATTAAAATTCCAACTTATGTACTGCTAAATTATTCTTTCAAGTTAACCATTTCCTTGCTACTCAATATTATACTAATAAAATGATGCAGTTATCTCATTCTTCCATTTCTTCATTACATATTAATTAAACAAATACATACCATGTCTCTACTACATGCCAGAGGGTACCTGCTGAGCTGAAAACTGAGAAGGAGGAGTGGACAAGAGGAGGAGAGGATTCAGGGATGGGATGGAGAGAGATGTTGAGATGAAGACTCCATGACCAATGGACACAGAGGGATGGAGGAAAGAACAAAAGCAAAGGGAATCAGGGTTAGAGACTGAATCCTGAGAGAATGCTGGCACAAGAAAAAAGAAAAAGGGGCTTCCAGTCAAGATGGCAATGGAACAGGTCCGACTTTGAGAGTCTCCACAAAAGCAAGTGTCCATAAAGACTCTCTGCATGAATGGGTGTGTGCCATGGCTAAGTGAAAGTCCCCCTGAGGGGAGACTGGGGTTCATGCACTCAGGGCTCTCCTCCGGAGGTAACTGCAACCCCCACTTCCCTGAGATTGGAGTCCCCAGCATGCAGGATTATCGGCTGTTCTCAAGGATCTCCTGAGAAAAGGCAGCGGAAAGCAGCTGATCCTCACCACCTGGCACCCGATCCCCACCATCGTTTGTGACAGCAGAGTGACATGAGCCCCAGGATCTGTGGAGAGAGCAGGCTGTGGAAGGCTGGAAAGGAGCCCCGCCACCGATGAAGAAACACCAACTGGCGCCATTTTCTCTGTCCCAGGACCAGGCAGAGACTGCATCGCCCTGCCCAGCACCGTCCACCCACCAACCTGGGACCTAGAGGTTATCACTCATCAAACTCGGAGAGAGAGACGCCCCTCCCCCCATGCTGGAACAGGCACAGGCACGTAAAATCTGAGTGGGAGACTTGACAGCAGCGGTAAGCCGGGTGAGTCCAGATCTGATACACCCTCCACCCATAGTAGTCCATGAAGCATCTGACCCCACACTGTGAGCAAACCTATCAACCTGCGCTGAGAGCAGAGGGAAGGGGCTGGGACCAGAGCCGCTCCTTAACACAGTGGTGCCAGTTGAAAGCAAGTTGTATTTATAGGAATGGTAGCAGAGCAACTTTTGGGTTTTTGTTTGTTTGTTCGTCTTTGCTTGTTTTTTGTTTTAGGTTTTTTCTCTTCTTTCTTTCTGCTTTTGATTACGTTTTCATACTTGCTTTGTTTCTGTTATTTATTTTTTTTTTTTGAGTTGGAGTCTCACTTTGTCACCCAGACTGGAGTGCAGTGGCCACTCCCGGCCACCGCAGCCTCGACCTGCTGGTCGCCGGTGATCCTTCCGCCTCAGTCTTCCAAGTAGCCGGAATTACAGGCATGCGCTACCACGCCCGGCTGATTTTTTTTATTTTTTATTTATATATTTTTTGAGTTGGAGTCTCACTCTGTCGCCCAGACTGGAGTACAGTGGCCACTCCCGGCCACCGCAGCCTCGACCTGCTGGGCTCCAGCGATCCTTCCGCCTCAGCCTTCCGAGTAGCCGGAATTACAGGCATGCGCTACCACGCCCAGCTGATTTTTGATTTATTGTAGAGATGAGGTCTCGCCTGTCCAGGCGGGTCTCAAACCCATGGGCTCAGGCAATCCACTCACCTCAGCCTCCCAAAGGCACGGGATTACAGGCTGAGCCACCGAGCCCGGCTGATTTTTTGATTTATTGTAGAGATGAGGTCTCGCTGTCCACACAGGTCTCGAACCCGCGGGCTCAGGCAATCCACTCACCTCAGCCTCCCAGAGGCACGGGATTACAGGTTGAGCCTCCGAGTCCGGCTGTTTCTGCTATTTTAATGCTTTTTTTTAGATTTCCTGTTTGTGTATGGGTATTTTTGAGGGAGAGTACGTCAATGGAGGTTTTTGTAATTCAGTTTGTGTGTCTGTATGATTGTCTGTATGTTTCTGTTTATCTTTTCTGTATTTGTTTCTCTGTTCGTTTGTCAGTTGGTACACCTGTCTTTTTTTTCTCTCTTCCTCTCTCTCGACCTTCCTCTTATCTTCCTCCTTCCTTTTTCCATTTTTTTCTTTTTTCTTACCTCATTTTGCTTTCAAGGGGAAAACATAAACCCCTAGTGCTTACACAGATTGTTAGGCAGTGGGAAGTGGGTTCCAGGGGACCCACACACCTGTCAGCGGATACTGAGATCTGTAGATACTTTCTGAATCACAGCTCCCCCCTCAATTAAACCTCAAAACTGCACAAAGTACAGACCCCACCCCCAGTCCAGCTTCAGAATTGAACATAGCCAGAGGATCTATATAAGGAAGAATAAGAGATTGAGCAAACAGAAATAAAAGCTACCCCCATCACAGAACAAAAGAATTTTAAAAGGGGGAGAGGGGTAGAAAAATCTACACACATGAAGAAAAACCAAAGGAAGAATACAGGTCTCACATAGACCCCTGGGAGGTCAGCCACTGAGAATACAGACTTTGGAACTCAAACAATGAAGAACACCCAGACTGATTGCTCTCAAACCACAAACCCAGAAATCAAGATATTAATAAAGAGACTAAACAGAAATGAGGAGAGACAAGAGGAAATAATGAAGGAATTGATAACTGAGATAACAGTAATAAAGAATACAGTGAAGAAAATAAATAACAAACTGACAGGCATGGAAAGCAGAATTAATCAAGCAGAAGAAAGAATCTCAGAGCTTAAGGACCAAAATATGGAACTAACCCAAACTGTTAAAAACACAGAAAAGGGCCGGGTGTGGTGGCTCAAGCCTGTAATCCCAGCACTTTGGTAGGTTAAAATGAGAGGATTGTCTGAGTCTGCGGGTTCGAGACCAGACTGAGCACCATGGTAAGATCTCATCAAAAAATTAGCTGGGCATGGTAGCGCTTGCCTGTAGTTCCAGCTACTTGGAAGGCTGAGACAGAAGGATCGTCAGAGCCTAGCAGGTCGATGGTGGATGGCCATGAGCATGCCACTGCATTCTAGCCTAGGCGACGAAGTGAGACTTCAACTGAAAAAAAAGAAAAGAAAAGAAAAGAAAAAAAGCTTTATTTTTATTTTTTTTATTTTTTATTTTTTGAGTTGGAGTCTCACTCTGTCACCCAGACTGGAGTGCAGTGGCCGCTCCCAGTCACTGCAGCCTCGATCTGCTGGGCTCCGGCGATCCTTCTGCCTCAGCCTTCCGAGTAGCTAGAATTACAGGTGTGTGCTACCACGCCTGGCTAATTTTTTTGATTTATTGTGGAGATGAGGTCTCGCCAAGTTGCCCAGGTGGGTCTCTAACCCGCAGGCTCAGGCAATCCACTCATCTCAACCTCCCAAAGGCGTGGGATTACAGGCTGAGCCACCAAGCCCAGCTGAAAAAAAGCTTTAAAAGACAGAATAAGAAAAAAAAAAAAACCTCCAAGAGATGAGCAATGATTTCAAGAGGCCAAACCTAAGATTAATCGGAATCCCTGAGGCAGATAGAGAGACAGAGACCACCCAGGAAAAAACATTCCATGAAATCATCCAAGAAAACTTCCCTCATCTCATCAGTGATGCAACCATTCCAACACAAGAGATTCAGAGAACTCTTGCAAGACAACAAATGAGAAGACCAACTCCTAGATAAATAGTAATTTGCCTACACAAAGTAGGTATAAAGAAAAAATCCTAAAAGCAGCGAGAGAGAAAGGTCAGACTACCTACCAGGAAAGACCAGTTAGAATAGCAACAGGCTTATCTACAGAACCACTTGAGACTACAGAAACACTGGAGGCCAATCTCCAAAGGCCTCAAAGCTACACAATTTCAACCAAGAATTACCCACCCAGCTAAGTTACGTTTCATTACTGATGGAGAATTAAAATCCTTACCAGACATTCAATCCCTAAGAGTTTACGCTGCCTCCAGACCAGCTCTACAAGAAACATTTAAGAAAATATTTAACACAGAAGAAAGGAAAAAAAGACTGATAACGCCCTTCCTAAGAATGCAGGGAAAATATTGAAAACACATGAATCAACCCCAAAATCAAAAGAAACACGACAACAAACAAACAGCAACAACAACAACAAATTCTGTAAGAACCTCATGACAGGGATAAACCCTTACATCTCAAAATTAGCCTAAATGTGAGTGGACTAAATGCACCACTGAAAAGACATAGAATGGCAAATTGGATAAAATATCATGAGGCAACAATATATTGTCTCCAAGAAACTCATCTCATCAGAACGGACATTCACAGACTCAAAGTAAGAAGTTGAGAAAAAAAATTTCAGGCAAACAGAACACAAAAGAAAGCAAGAGTTGCAATCTTAATATTAGACAAAATAACCTTTATGCTACCAAAATTTTTAAAAGATATGGAAGGTCACTACATAATGATAAAAGGTTCAATCCATCAACAAGAAATATCCATCCTAAACATAATATGCACCCAACATAGGAGAACCAATTTTCATAAAGCAGCTTCTAGGTAAATTTTTAAAAAGATATTGACTCTAACACTATCACAGTCGGGGGATTAAACACCCTACTAACAACCCTAGACAGATCATCAAGACAAAAAGTCAACAAGGAGATCCAGAACCTCAACGTGATGCTTGACCAAATGGACTTCATTGATACCTACAGAACACTTCACCCAACAACCAAGGAATATACATTCTACTCATCAATGTACTCTAAGATCAACCACATCCTTGGCCATAAATCAACCATAAACAAATTCCCTAAGACTAAAATTCTGCCATGCACCTTCTCAGACCACAGTGGAATAAAATAAATATCACACCAACAAAGTTTCCCAAACCCACAAAGACTTAGACACTAAACACCATGATGCTAAACAACTTATGGGTCAACAAAGAAATCAAAACAGAGATTAAAAGATATCTGGTAACAAATGAAAACAAAGAAACATCTTACCAAAATCCCTGAAATGCCATGAAAGCAGTCCTAAGAAGAGAATTCATATCTCTACAAACACACATGAAGAAATGGAAAGATCACAAGTTAACAGCCTAACAAATCACCTAAGGAAGCTAGAAAAGCAAGACCACAAAAACTCTAAGTTCAGCAGAAGAATCCAGACCACCAAAATAAAAACCCAAATTTAAGCCGGGCTTGGTGGCTCAGCCTATAATCCCGCGCCTTTGGGAGGCTGAGGTGAGTGGATTGCCTGAGCCCGCGGGTTCGAGACCCGCCTGGGCAGGTGAGACCTCATCTCTACAATAAATCAAAAAATCAGCCGGGCATGGTAGTGCATGCCTGTAATTCTAGCTACTCGGAAGGCAGAGGCGGAAGGATCGCCAGAGCCCAGCAGGCGAGGCTGCGGTGACCGGGAGCGGCCACTGCACTCCAGTCTGGGCGACCGAGTGAGAATCCAACTCAAAAAAAAAAAACAAAACCCAAATTTGGGAAATAGAAGACAAAAATATAATACAAAAAAGTCAATGAAACCAAAAGCTGGGTTTTTTTAAAGGATAAACAAGATTGATGGACCCCTAGTTAGACTAACCAAGAAAAAGAGAGAAAAAGCCCAAATACAATCAGAAATGCAAAAGGTGAAGTCACAACTGACCCTGAAGAAATACAAAAAGTTATAAAAGATTACTATATACACCTATATGGAAACAAACTCAAAAACCATAATGAAATGGAGAACTTTCTGACATCACACAACCTCCCCAGGCTGAAATAAGAAGAAAACAAGACCCTAAATAGACCAGTAACAATCCAGGAAATTGACTATGTCATAAGAAAATTACCTGCAAAAAAAAGCCTTGGACCAGATGACTTTACAGCAGAATTCTACAAAATATACAAGGAGTTGATACCAATCCTATTGAAAGCATTCCAGGCAATTGAGAAAGACAGAACTCTCCCCAAATCATCTTATGAGGTTAATATCACATTGATACCCAAACTGGGTAAAGATCCAACAAAAAAAGAGAACTACAGGCCAATATCCTTGATGAACCTAGATGCTAAAAATCTCAGCAAGATTCTAGCAAACCGGATCCAACAACACATCTCAAAAATAATCCACCATGACCAAGTAGGCTTCATCCCCAGAAGGCTGGTTTAACATCCACAAGACCATAAACGTAATTAAATACATCAACAGATGTAAAAATGAAAACCACATGATTATATCATTAGATGGAGAAAAGGCTTTTGATAAAATCAAGCACAACTTTTTGATAAAACCCTTGAACATCTAGGTGTAGACGGAACATACCTCAAAATAGTAAGAGCCGTCTACGATAAATGCACAGTCAACATATTGCTAAATATACAAATGGAAACCATTTCCCCTGAAAACTGGAATAAGATAAGGATGACCACTCTCACACCTCCTGTTCAACATAGTATTTGAAGTCCTAGCTAGAGCAATCAGACAAGAGAAGGAAATCAGTAATAAAAGAGGAAGTTAAGCTATCCCTCTTTGCAGACAGCATGATTTTATACCTTGAAAATCCAAGAGAATCTGTCAAAAACCTCCTTGCACTGATAAAGGACTTTGGCAAAGTCTCAGGATATAAAACAAATGTGCAAAAGTTAGTCGCATTCCTATATACCAACAATAAACAAACAGAAACCCAAATAAAAAGCACAATCCCATTCACAACAGACACACACACAAAAAGAAATACCTTGGCATCTTCCTAACCAGAGAAGACAAAGATCTTACAAAGAAAACTACAAAACACTGCTCAAAGAAATCAAAGATGACACAAATGGAAAAAGATTCCATGTTCATGGATTGAAAGAATAAACACTGTTAAGATACCTATCCTACCCAAGACAATCTAGAGATTTAATACAATACCCGTTAAATTACCAGCAGAATTCTTCTCAGACCTGGAAACGATAATACAGGAATTCATATGGAAATATAAACGACCACAAATAGCAAAAACAATCCTCAGCAAAAAAAACTAAGAGAGAGCCATCACACTCCCAGATTTTAAGCCTTTTTTTTTTCATTTCATTTCATTTCATTTTTGAGTTGGAATCTCACTCTGTCACCCAAGCTGGAGGGCAGGGGCATGCTTACAGTCACCCTAGCATCAACCCGCTGGGCTCAGGCAATCCTACCGCCTTGGCCTTCCAAGTAGCTGGAAGTATAGGCACGCGCTATACACTCGGCTAATTTTTTTATTGTAGAGATGAGGTCTCACCAAAGTGCCCAGGCTGTTCTTGAACCTCTGGGCTCAGGCAATCCCCTCACCTCGGCCTCCCAAAGTGCTAGAATTACAGGCTTGAGCCACCACACCAAGCCCCAGCCTTACTATAAAGCAACAATAAACAAAACAGCTTGGTATTGGTACAAGAACAGGCATATAGACCTAAGGAACAGGATAGAGATTCCAGAAGCAAAGCCTCAATTTCTCAACCAACTCATCTTCAACAAAACCTCCACTATCGACCATTGGGGAGAGGAGAACCTATTCAGTAAATGGTGCTGGGAAAATTGGCTGACCACATGCAGAAAATTAAAACAAGACTCCTACCTATCCCTATACACAAAAATCAACTCTAAAAGATCAAAGACCTAAATGTAAAACCTCAAACTATAAGAACCTTAAGAAATGCAGGAGACACCCATATGGAAATTTTAACTGGCCACCATTTCTGATCAAAACCCCAAGTACCCATGCTCCAAGTACCCATAGACAAGTGGGACCTCATCAAACTGATAAGCTTCTGCAAAGCCAAAGAAAACATCAAGAGAGCAGGGAGAAAGGCTTTTGATTAAATCAAGCACAACTTTTTGATAAAACCCTTGAACATCTAGGTGAGAAAGCCCACAGACCGGGAAAATATATTTGCTAACTGCATATCTGACAAAACCCTAAAATCTAGGATCTACAAGGAACTCAAATGTGCCGGGGTGGGGGGACAGCCCCATTACAAAGTGGATAAAAGATATGAATAGACACTTCTCAAAAGACAAATGAGCGGCCAACAAATACATGAAAATATGCTCAGCCTCACTAGTTATCAAAGAAATGCAACTCAAAACCACACTGCCAGGGGAGGGGGGGCACACATCATCAAGGGTACCTGCATAATGTATACCTAACCCTGAATCGTACCTCACATATTTAAAGTAAAAAATTTTTTTAAAAAGAAAGGATGAACTGCTTTTTTTCTGCATTCAGCCTTGCATGTTTGCTCCCATGAAATTGTGTGTGGCCACAGCTCAACTTCATTCACAGGCAGACAGACATTTGCTTGGGGTGGGCTCCTGGCATGGTCTTATTATCAGCTGCACAACAAGAAACCATAAAACATGTTTTGTCTTGATGATATTGTAGTATAAACTTTGCACTTATTCTAAGTTAAGGATACTTCTTTTTACTTCTATATTTATGATAAAGTATATTAATCCAGGGTTAGATATTGTATGTATTTCAAATTTTAAATAAAATTTCAAGCTACTTCAAAAAAAAAAGACAAAGGGAAGAGGGGACGGGATTGGGATAGATCATGGCTTTTTTGGCACATGGTAAGCTGAGATGCTTACACAGTGACACTTAAGTAGACAACAGATAGTTTGATATGAGGGAAATCACTGGAGAGTTCCACTTCTGGTAATGGCAGGATAGTGCATCTGTACCAACACTACTGATAAGAATAACAAGAAAAACTACTAGAAGAAAACATAAGGAAATGCTTCAAGACCTTTGTCTAGAAAAATATTTAATTAACAAGACCTCAAAAGAATACACAACGAAAGAAAAACCTAAACAAATGGAATTGTATCAAACAAAAAAACACCTGCTCGATAAAGGCAATAACAATGTGGAAAGATAATATATAGAATGGAAGAAAATATATATTTGCAAACTACTTATCCAATAGGGGATTAATATCCAGAATATACAAGGACTCTAACATCTCAATAGCGAAAACAATCCAATTAAAAATGGGTAAATAATCTGAACAGACACTTCTTAAAAGAAAATAGACAGTCAACAAATATATGAAAAAAACGCTTGACACCACTAATCATCAAGGAAATACAAATCAAAACCATAATGAGATATCATCTCACCCCAGTCAGAATGGCAAATCCAGCAACATATCATAAAGATAATATGACAAGGTCAAATGGGATGTATCCCAGGAAGGCAAGGACAGATAAACATATGTAAATCAATAACCATGATAGATCACACCAAGAGAATCAAGGACAAAAACCATATGATCATCTCAATACAAGCAGACTGTTTATCAAAAAGATAAACAATAACATGCTGGTGAGGATGCAGAGAAAGGGAAACACTCTTACACTGTTGAGAATGTAAAGCCATGATAGAAAACAGTATGATGGGTCCTCAAAAAACTGAAAATAGAGCTTCCATATGATGCAACACTCTCACTGCTGTGTATGTATACAAAGGAGAGGAAATTAGATTATCAAAGGGATATCCGCATTCCCATGTTTACTGCAGCACTAGTCATTATAACCAAGGCATGAAATCAACCTAAGCGTTCAGCAATGGATGAACGGATACAGAAAATGTGGTATATATACACAAAGGAAAATTATTCCACCATGAAAAAGAATGAAATTGGCCAGGAGTGGTGGCACATGTCTATAATCTCAGCACTATGGGAGGCTGAGGTGGGAGTATCACTTGAGCTCAGAAGTTCAAGACTAAGCTGGGCAACATAGCAAGACCTCATCTCTACAAAAAATAAAAAATAAGCCAGGAGTTCAAGACTAACCTGGGCAACATAGCAAGACTTCATCTCTACAAAAAATAAAAAATAAGCCAGGCATGGGAGTTCCAGCTACTCACGAAGCTGAACAAGAAGGATCGCCTGAGCTCAGGAGATTGAAGCTGCTGCAGTGAGCCATGATCATGCCACCATTGTACTCCAGCCTGGGTGACAGAATGAAACTCTGACCAAAAAAAAGAGGAGGAGGAGGAGGAGTGGTGGTGGTGAAGGGGGTGGTGGTTGGGGGATGGCAGCTGTGGAGGGAGGAGGAGGAAATCCTGCCACTTGCATCAACATGGATGGAACTGGAGGTCATTGTGCTAATTGAAATAAGCCAGGCACAGAGACAAATACTGCCTGTTCTCACTTATATGTGCGAACTAAAAAAGTGAATCTCATGCAGGTAGAGGTAGAATGGTAGTTACTGGGGGCTGGGAAGAAAAGAGATATGAGGAATAAAGAGAAGTCGGTTAAGATATTTAAAAAGACAGATAAGAGGAATAAGTTCTAGTATTCAATAGTATAGTAGGGAAATTATAGTTAGCAACAATGTACTGTGTATTTTAAAACAGGGCCACCTATTTTACATAGTGGCTCACACTTGTAATCTCTGCACTTTGGGAGGACAAGGTGGGAGAGTTGCTTGAAGCCAGGAGTTCAAGACTATCCTTGGCAACATATCGAGACCTCCATGTCTACAATAAAAGACAAAAAATAAAGCAGCCTGGTGTGGTGGCATGCATCTGTAGTCCCAGTCACTTGGAGGGCTGAGACTGCAGTGAGCTATGATCATATCACTGTACTACAGTCTGGGTAGAGTGAAGCCCCAGTCTCTACCAATAATAATAATAATAATAATACATAAAAATAAAATAGCTAGAAAAAAATTGTTCCCAACACAAAGAAACATCTGAGGTGATGGATATCCCAGTTACCTTGAGTTGGCCATTACACATTTATACAAGTATCAAAATATTACATGTACCCCCCCAACTAGGTAAAATAATTATGTACCAATTTTTAAAACTTTAAAGAATAAATACTGTATTATTCCATTTATAAAACTAATCATTTATAAAAAGTGACAGAAGTCTTACACTGATAATATAAATAACTCCTTCAGTCCATTATTCTATGTTAACTATCAAAAACAAAAAACTGAATACTGCATGCTTTCACTCATAAGTGGGGTCTAAACATTGGGCACGTGAGCACAAAGACAAGAACAACTGGTGCTGGGCACTGCTAAAGGGGGGAGGGAGGGGAAGGGGCTAAGGGGTGCATAACTCCCCACTGGGTGCCATGTCCACTACCAGGGGAGAGAGGGCTCACTAGATGCCCAAACCTCACTTGCACACAATCTACTTATGTAGCAAATCCTGACATGTACCCCACAATGTTAAAATAAAAAATTTTTTAATAAATTAATTTTTAAAATAAAATGTTCTGCTCTTTAAATAACTCCTTCAAATCAATAGAAAAAATATAGATAATCCAATCGGAAAACAGCAAGATATTTGATCACATACATCAAAAAAGAGAGTATCTAATTGGCCAATAAATGTGCAAGAAGGTGCTCAGCTTCATTAATCGCCACAGAATTGCAGAGTTAGTAGGGTGTCACTGCACCCCACCATAAGGGCTAAAGTTAAAAGAAACAAACAAGTATCAGATGAGGACATGCACCAACTGAAACTCTTACACACCATTTGAAGAAATATAGATCAGCATAACTACTTTGGAAAACTGTTTGATACTGGCTACTGAATACAGTTGTCCCTATGTGTATGCAGGGGACTGGTTCCAGGGTCCCTGCATGTATCAAAATCCATGCACACTCATGTCTTGCAGGTGGCCCTGCAGAACCCACATATGTGAAAAGGCAGCCCTCTAAATACACAGATTCCACATCCCTTCACAAGAATACTATATTTTTAATCTGCATTTGGTTGGAAAAAAAATCATGTATAAGTGGACCCATGCAGTTCAAATCTATGTTGCTCAAGGGTTAACTATATATGCATCCCCTGTAACTCAGCAATTGTACATGTGTGCACCAGAAGACATATAAAGGACTGTAACAGCCAAGCCAGGCATGGTGGCTCATGCCTGTAACCCCAGCACTTTGGGAGGCATAGACAGATTGATTGAGTCCAGGGGTTAAAGATCAGCCTGGACAATGTGGCAAGACCACATATCTATAATAAATTAAAAAAAGAAAATTAGTCAGGCATGGTGGCACACACCTGTGGTTCCAGATACTTGGAAGGCCAAGGCGGAAGAATCACCTGAGCCCAGCAGGTTGAGGCTGTGGTGGCCATGAGCATGCCACTGCACTCCAGCCTGGGCAACTGTGAGATTCCTTAAAAAAAAAAAAAAAGATCACAACAGCCAAAAAATGGATACACAATAAGTCAATCAACAGAAGAATGAATAAAGTGTAACATATTCACAACATGGATAATTCTCATCAAAATAATGGTTAATCAAAGAAACCACCACAAAAGAATGCATAACATATGATCCCATTATATAAAGTTCAAACATAAGGAAAACTAACCTATAACATTAGATGTCAAGATAGTGTTATCTTTATGGAAGAGAAAGAGGCATTGACTTAGAGTAAACATGACCTGGGTGACAGTTACCCAGTGTGTTCACTTAGTCATAATCATTACAACATGCACCTCATATGTGGAACACTTTTTTTCTAAGTATTTTATACTTTATCAAAAAAGTGAGAAAGGTCAAGCTGGAGATGTGAATGTAGGAGTTGCAATTATGTCAAGATGAGCCTTTTCTTGATCATGTTCTTATTGAAAAAAACTTGAATTAATTCTAAAAATAAAAAAAAAAACTTAATATGATGTTTTTATGTTATCAACATTTTTCTACCACAGTTGATAGCTGAACCCACAGAGGGTAATGCTGCTCAAACTGCATCAGAGAAATGCACAGATGAGGGCCAGGCCTTTGTGACGCTGGACACAGAACTTGTTAAGTACCTGATGAGAAGGATCCTTGGCACTCCATAGGCAAAGTTTATTCCCATCTAAAGGGAAAGCACAGTACTGCTCACTGCAAGCAAGTTGAACATGAGATGCGGACTCCTTGGATTCAATCAGGTATTTTTCCATAACTATATCACTTGCACCACCACCAATAGTTGAGAAAATCTCTTGGGGTTCTTCCATTTTCAATCTGAAAACACAAAGTACATACAAGATGACTAGGATATTTATTATAAATAAATGTCTATTATTTATTCATAATTACTAGTATGATCACACACATACACGAAATCATACCTACTTATTTACCTCTCCCCACCCCAAGGAAAAGGAAAACAGAAGTCACTGAAAACTAAGGTTTTCAGATCTCGCTTATACTTGCTGAGTCTGCTTCCACAATTGTAAAATGAGAGACATGACCTCACAGAGATAAAGATCAAATAATGACCCAAAAGGTGTGGGTGCAGCTTTAGTACTGAATGCTCAAGAAGTGGTTACTGAAACCAATTACTATTTTCAATGGCTAAGACACAAAATTATTTTCTAAATTGACGACAGCCAATTAGTTGGTGATAAATTGCAATAAACCCAGATCTCCTATAGCTAACCTGGGATTTATTCATCTATTTTACAGTATTCCATGTCATTTAATCAGTAATCAGTAATTCACTGGCTATGTCTTATAAGGCATCTTTCTATTAAAGAAATTGACAAAATAAAAAAGTCCAGATCTTCATCCCACTTCACATGTAGCAACTTTATAAACGTGATCACTTCAGATACATGTGAGAATTGTCATGGAGTCATCCTTGATTCCGCTCTGTCCACACCCAGCTGCAGGCAGTAGATCCACATGAAGGCAGAGCCAATGCACCTTCTGACAACATGGGCAAAGGCCTAACCATCCAGTTGCTATGAAGCTGTGTAGACTCAAGGGACTCCCCTAGCTGGTGATCATGAATTTGAAGGCCCATCCATGCTGATCATGCAGATTCAAAGGTCCATGTATCTGGTTACCACGCTAGAATGCGAATTCAAAGGCCCACATAACTAGCACCAAACTGGTTGTGTGGATTCCCAGGCCCACCCATCTGGTCATCTTGCTGGTCATGTGGATTCAACGGACCCACCCATCCGTTCATCTTAGTGATCACGTGGCTTCACAGGTTCATCGGCGTAGTCATCTTGGAGATCATGTGAATCTGTGGATTCACAGGTCCACCCATCTGATAATCTGGGTGGTCATGGGTATTCACAGGCCCATCCATCTAGTCATCCTGGTAGTCATGTGGATCCACAGGCTCACCCATCTGGTTACCTGGGTGGTTCATGTGGATTCAAAGGACCCACCCATCTACTCATCTTGGTGGTGACATGAATTTACAGCCCACCTATCTGGCCCTCGTGCTGGTTATGTGGATTCAGAGGACCCACCCATCTGGTCATCTTGGTGGCCATGTGGATTCACAGGCCCATCAATCTATTTATCTTGGTGGCCATGTGGATTCACAGGCCCATCAATCATTTATATTGGTGGTCATGAGGATTCAAAGGACCCACCCATCTGGTCATCTTAGTGGTCATGTGAATTCAAAGGACCCACCAATCTAGTCTTCTTGGTGGTCATGTGGATTAAAAGGACCCACCTACCTAGTCCTCATGCTGGTCATGTGCATTCACAGGCCCATCCATCTGGTCTTTATGCTGGTCATATGGGTTCACAGACCCACCCATCGTGCCCTTATGCTGCTCATATGGATTCAAAGGGCCACCCATCTTGTCCTTATGCTGGTTATGTGGAATCACAGGCCCATCCACCTGGTTCTCATGCTGGTCATGTGGATGGATTCACAGGTCTACTTATCTGGGTGTCACATTGGCCAGCAGCAGTGGGTATAACTCAATGTGTCTGTCTATCAAGACTTGGAGAGTCTCAGAATTTCAGGGCAGAAAGTTGATGCCCTCAGTCCATGCAGAGCAGCAGAGACCGCCCCGCTGTCCCTTCATATCTGCATTACTGCTCACAGCTCCCACTGCACATCCATACATTGAACTGATTACTTGAAAACTGTCAGCTGGGCTCGGTGGCTCAGCCTATAATCCCGCAGCTTGGGAGGCTGAGGTGAGTGGATTACCTGAGCCCACAGGTTTGAGACCTGCCTGGGCAACTTGGCGAGACCTCATCTCTACAATAAATCAAAAATCAGCCGGGTGTGGTAGTGCGTGCCTATAATTCCAGCTACTCGGAAGGCTGAGGCAGAAGGATCGCTGGAGCCCAGTAGTCGAGGCTGCGGTGGCCAGGAGCGGCCACTGCACTCCAGTCTGGGCAACAGAGTGAGACTCCAACTCAAAAAAAAAAGAAAACTGTCTGTTTCTTCAACAGGATGGAGGCAGGTCTCTGCCATCATAATTCAATGTTTTCAGTGCTTAGAAGAATGTCTGGCCCATAGTAGACACTCAGTAAATATTTGCTATGTGGATATGAGTGTTATGAAGAAAATAAGGCGATGGAGTAGAGAGTAATGAGAGATGAAAGGGCGTGCTTCAGCTAGGTGAACTGCTGAGGAAGTAAGGTTGCAGCTGAGATTCAAGAATGTAAGGGAAAAGCATCCCAGCTGGAAAGTAAAACAGCACACACGCAGAGAGGGAACAGACCTGGTGTGACCCACAGGAAAAGAGGACATCAAAGAGCAGTAAGTGAGGAGAACACAGCATGTGTGGGGGGTTGGGAGGGGTGGCAGTTCTAAACAGCGGCCAGGGCCAGGGTATGCAGCACCTGTTGGCTGTGGTCACAGATGTGCATGCAAGTGTGAGTATGTTAAAATACGAAGGGGACCCCCCCAAAAAACCCTGGAATTCATTTATAAAAGACTGTGTATTTATTCTTACATATTTAAACTTCAGTCACCTTCCAAGTCTTCTCTATTTGATGCAATACACCTATCGAGACACTTTTTCCACCACTCAAAACAGTTTCTGAACTTGTCAATTCCGATGTCTTTTAGTGCTTCTGTCGTTTTTTGTTTCACCTCTTCCACATGGGCAAAATGTCTCCCTTTCAGGACAGTTTTCATCCAGGGAAACAAAAAAAGTCTCTCAGGGAAAGATAGGATGAATAGGGAGGGTGGGGCACAGGGGTCATGCTTGTTTGGGTAGATAACTGCTGAACGCTCAGCACAGTGTAGGCAAGTGTGCTCGTAAAACACCCATCATGAAATGGGAAAACACACTGAGAGAATCTCCAAAAGAAAATTTCACTGAAGCCCATTGTAGCCTCTCACAACAACACTAGCTGGTACAGTGATGCCTATGGGTTTTTAGAACACGTACTTAGTGGGGGAAGCCTGTACTACAAGGGACTTGTTCTCCAAAAAATAACTCTGGGTCTTTTTGAGTCCCCCTCATATATTCTGAACTGCTGGAGTCATAAATCAAGCATTAGCAGGACCCAGTAAGACTGCTCAGATTGTTCAGGCTGCCACACAGGCACTTGGATGGTTTCCTATTGCTGCTATTGAGAACCTGAGCATTGGTGCTGTGATCCAAGATCAGGGTTATACCAGTGGAGATAGTAGGTTATTTTGAAGCTAGGACTGATGGGAATTGCTATGGACTGGTTGCTGAAGACTAGTTAGTGGAATTGAGGATGTCTCTGAGCATTTTGGCCTGAGGAACCAGAGATGCCATTTACTGAGGTAGGGAGGAACAGGTTTGGCAAAGGGGAAATCATAAATTGTTTTGAGTATATTACATCAAATGCTGAACCTTTAGTTCTGGCTTTTCCTAGCCTTTGAACCACAATTTCTTTCAAGTAATCTGGAAGAAAAAGACATTTCTCTTCTAACCCACGATGTGTAAATTCTAGAGGTTAACACTCAGAAAGTCATCTTGTTTCTCTAATTTCTAAGTTATTATAGAGAACCTCAGTTTTCCCTCTGCACTGATTACACACAATAGTGTCCATGAGCTAAGTAGGGAGGTGCAGAATCTAAATATCTGAGCGTACCGGTCAGGAAATCATACCATTCTGAAGGCAAAGTGCTCCACGGGCTCAGAAAAGGGGGTCACAGCAGAAGGCACCTGGTCACCTGAGCAGCTGCAGAGTAAAGGGGGACTGGGAACAGTGGGTGATACTGTAGTGTAAATAAGAAGGAAATGTTTACTGCACTAAGCCACCAGAAGGTGTCTTCTGTCAGCACTCCTCCACTGACACTGTAGGACATGGCTTAGTGACCCAGTGATGGGGCTGAAAGCTCAAAATTCATGTTATGTACTGACAAAATATTAAGTTAAACTCTATCTGGTAATAACATAGAAGACTGGTCACATGTAGCCCCATGGAAAGTGACTAAACATAATAATAAAACTGGCTTAGAAAAGTACCTGGTGTGCAAGCAGAAATGAACAGAAACAGCAAGTGTGCAGGAACGCAGGGGTCACAGGGCCAGGAAGTCCGAGTGCCCAACAAGCAGAAGTGAGGAACCAAGAGCCAACGGGACTCAGCCTTTCAGCCAAGACCACACCAAAGATGGCTGCCTTCCCACTCAAACTTTTAGTTTCATACAACCTCAGGGCATCAGCCATCCAGGAGAGCAAGCACACAGCAAGAAAGCAATCAGTCTTGACCAGGAGACACAGGAAGGATGAGGTGACATCCCTGGCACACTGAGCTGACAAGACATACACAGACCGGAGGACACTCTGCTCATGAGGGATCAATGGAGCCAGAGAAACACAGAGCAAAGGACAGAACACGGTGACAGGACCACACTATCACCTTTGGGTCCCCATCAGGGCTCCAGGAGCGGACTATGGCAGCACTAGCACTCCAAGACAGTGTCCTCATGCCATGTCAGCTGAGGTCATGGTGAGAACAGGACCAAGAGAAGGACAAAGGGCTTCAAAAAACAGTGGACAAGGGAACTCCTTCCAGACAGCAGAATCAGGGTCCAATGGAGAATTCCTCCTACCTCCACTCCCAGTAAGATTGCAAGTCTCCTCTTCTGGAGACAGATTCTGTTATAGTAACCCTAGTCATTTACCACTGCATTTTAGTAGATAGAGCCTACAGCAGCCTGCCTTCTCAGTCCATGGGTCTCTGGACCATGAGGAACCACAGCCAGGCCTGATGGAAAGGACTGTGCAACCCTGGGAGATGCTCCACGCCACTAGGACGCCCTGAGCAGCGTGCCCCTTGGGAGGCAGTGAATCTGTTCTCCATGTGGGGTCAAGAGTGCAGCAGGGCCGGGCATGGTGGCTCAAGTCCATAATCCCAGCACTTTAGGAGGCAGAGGCGCGAGGACTGCCTGAGCTCAAGGGTTCAAGACCAGCCTGGGCAACTTGGTGAGACCTCATCTCTTACAATAAATAAATAAATAAAAATTAGCCAGACATGATGGCGCACGTCTGTGGTTCCAGCTACTTGGAAGGCTAAGGCAGAAGGATCACCTGAGTCCAGCAGGTTGAAGCTGTGGTGGCCGTGAGCGTGCCACTGCACTCCAGTCTGGGTGACAGAGTGAGACTCCAACTCAAAAAAAAAAAAAAAGTGTGCAGCAGACAATCACCAAAAGAGAGACAATGGTGAATGCTGCTCATCTTTCATCAAACCATTTCCCTTTCCTTCTAGACACAGAACCCCATTCCCCAGAGTCCCTTGAAATCACATGCAACCATGTGTCTGAACTCTGGCCAGGGCTGCAGGAACAAGTAGGTGGTGGTATGTGGGCACAAGCAACACCCGCCCCTTCCAAGCCTGACTTGGAAGCCCTCCTACACTGACTCTTTTCTACTTCTTCACTGACTGGTTAAACATAAAGGACTCAGATGGCCTACAGAAGATGGCACCACAAGATGGAAGATGCCCCTGAGGTGGCAGCCTGCAGAGAGCTGCCTAAAGCAATGCTCTGACCAGAGACCACAACACAGGACCTGTGAGCAAGAAATAAGCAATTGTGGTCAAGCGCGGTGGTTCACAGCTCATGCCTGTAATCCTAGCACTTTGGGAGGCAGAAGAGAGAGGATCTCTTGAGCACAGGAGTTGGAGGCTATGATGAGCTATGATCATGCCACTGCACTCCAGCCTGGGCAACACAGTGAGACCCTGACTCAAAAAAGAAAACAAAAGAAAGAAATATGCAATTGTTCTATTGGTGTGGTTTGTGACACTACTTAACCTACTCGCACTAATATAAATTGCGTATCTTTTTAAAAATTATAAAAGTAATACAGTGTAAAATAAACAAAGCAAGAATGTGTGTTCACAAGAGGACCAGGAGAACAATATTAATGCAGAAATAATACAGTGTTCTATCCCTACCTCCTCTCCCCACTGTCATCCCTAGGGACTAACCAATGCCAAGGCCATCCCCAGAGACAGCCTATGTGTGCACATGCATGGCAGTCAGGCTGGGAGGGTCAATTTGCTTCCTTTAGTGAGAGACTGCTGTCTGTAAGATTAGGTAAGCACTTCAAGAAAACGTAGCGACAGGTGCTGCTAAAGAACTTCTGTTGTAAAGATGGGACAATAAACACAAAGCAGTCATCCCAGACAAACCAGGAGCTACACGTAATGCCCTTTCATTGGTACAGAAGCAGTGTTACACTGTGAAAAACCTGAGAAGACATTAAAAGATGGATGCATTCTGCCCTACTCAAGAGGCACCATTGCTGAAGCCACATGCGTCGCGGCCTGCTGACCCCTTTGCACAGACGCAGATGTCTAGTCCCTTCTCTTTCCGTGGCCGGCCAGCCAACCACAAGCAGGCCGTTTCACTCTGCATTGGGAAAACGAAGCGCGGGGGGGCCGAGCACGTGCGCCCCCACGGCAAGAAGCAGACGGCGCCCAGCTGCGAAGGCAGAGGACCCAGCAGTAGGCTCGCTCCTGCCTGGGGACCCCGCGCGGCGGCCTCAGCGCACGGCAAGGCCTCTCAGGTCCGCCGACAGCTCTCAGCGCTCGGCCCGCCGTGGCCGTGAGTCTCCGGGTCTCGCAGTCCGTGGACGCCACAGGCCCGAGGTGGAAGGGTGGGACCGGGAGGGTGGAGCCTCGCGGGACCTAAGCCGGGTGAAAGGGGCCGGGAGCGCCCGCCCCGCCCTGGAAGGACGGGTTGGGGGGGAACGCGTCCGCATCCGAGCATGGAGCCCTCCACCTGGCCTCCGCCTCCAGCGCCACCAAGCACTCACCCACCACACCCGCGAAGCCCCGTCCTTCCCTAAGACTCAAGGCAGATTCCGACGCTCCCCTGGTTGCCTCGGCCCTTGCGACCGCCCACTCCTACCAGGGAGCAAACGGGCGTCACCGCCACCACCGGCAGGACAACGCCGCCGCCTCCTCGCGCAGCGACCCCACGAAAGCGAGATGCCCAGAAAACGCCCAGGCCTACCTGCCGCGCGCGCCCGCGGCTGCGGGGTAACGGCCCTCTCACTCCACGTGCCCCGCCGGGTGGCGCTCCCTCCATTTCCACGCGCCCTGCAAGGTGACGCCCCCCACTTTCACGCGCCCCGCCGGATGACGCCCCCCTCCACTTCCATGCGCTTCGGAGGTGACGTATCCCTCACTCCACGCGCTCCGCCAGATGACGTCCCCACCACTTCCTCGCGCCTCGGGGGTAATAACGGCCCCGTCACTCCACTCACCTCTCCAGATGATGCTCCTCCCACTTCCAAGCGCCCCGCTGCTGGTGGCCCCCTCACCCCCACACCGCGCCCCCCGGTCCATCCACCCATGGCAGAGTCGGGACGCGGAGTCCCAGTGGGAAACGCGACCTGAAGGGCGGGAAGTGCCCATCCCGGGGCTCGTGCTGACAGCCGCAGGCGCATGCCCACACCATGCTCCGGATCTGCCGCAACCTCGTGGAAACACGCCCGGCGGTGAGACATCCAGAGCGGTCTCGGGAACACACGCGAGCAAAAGCCGACAGCTGCCCCGCGCGCCCCTCACCTGCGGGTCCAGAGTGACGCCGGCGCAGGCTCCCTGAGTCGCTATGGTTACAAG
>NW_007253738.1:340293-361481 GCF_000164805.1 Carlito syrichta | reverse complement strand
GACGCCGTCCCCGAGGAGTGGGTCCTGCTGCACGTCATGCGGAGCCAGGTGGGCGCCGGGAACTACAGCTACCTGCGGCTGAGTCACGAGGGCAGGGTGGTGTTGCGCATGCGCAGCCTGAGCGGCGACGCGGACCTGTACGTGTCGGACGGCACGTTGCACCCCAGCTTCGACGACTACGCGCTTCAGTCCGCCACGTGCGGCCCCGACGAGGTCTCCATCCCCGCGCACTTCCGGCGCCCAGTGGGCATCGGTGTGTACGGGCACCCCTCACACCTTGAGAGCGAATTCGAGATACGAGTGTACTGGGACACCGCGGCAGCGCAAGACCCATTTACGGAGAGCGCCTACCCTGTCACCGGCGCCCAAGCGGGCCAGAGGCTCGCCCACGCCCCGGAAGACCCGCCACGGGAGGAGGAGTCAGTGCTGTGGACGGTGTTGATCAGCGTGTTGAAGTTGGTGCTGGAGATTCTTTTCTGAGCCCCTGTACCCCTTGGAGGGCAGTGCCCTCGGTCTGTGAAGCTGGCTGCGGTTGGCTGTGAACTTGGCTTTCACCTGGCTGAAAGCTCATCACCTTTCTAGTGGAGGGTGGGGAAAAAGCCATAAGCAGTTGTCTTACCTCAGTTACCCCCTCCCACAGGAGACGCAGCAAGCACAGAATTTGCTCTCAAAATTCCTATAAAAGGGACGTGCACGGCATACGTTTTGACTCCATTTTGATTAGTCTACCAGGTGACAAATTATTGCAGTAACGTTGGTTTATGTAAAAGAAACCAAAATACGGCAACCTTTCATGCAGTTAATACGGCCAAGCAGAGGTCGATAAATTTGTTACCAAAATCAAGTCAGAAATGTAATGATTTAATTACACTAAGATTGGACGAAAACCCTATGCCTAGACCTTAAGTAGAGATGGTACCTTCTATCCAAACAGGATTTCCCGGTAAGGAGGTATTTACAAACATGTGCCCATAATGACAATTCTTATTAGGCCATTTGTCATTTTAACCTTGGGCTACCTATGAATTAAAATTCTGCAGTTATTAAATATGCTGCCTACATTAAACAATGCAGATTAAGAAAAGCAATGCAAGCAGTAACTTTTCAGGCTAATGGAGGGATGGCTAAGTATTTCCAGTTAAGTTGCTAGATGTTTCCACTGAATTTTTGGAGAGAGCCAAAGCTACTAAGATGAAAGTCCTTTGGAAAATGAATTACTTATGTATCTGGAATTAGCTTCAAGGGCAAGAGTAGTTTACAACAAATAAATCAACTGCAGATTTTAAGTTAATTTCAAAAATCTTTTATTGGCATAAAAAGGAAAATGTAAATAAATTGGCACCAAATATTCCACTTAAATACATATAAGGTCATAAAGCTATTTTATCCCTCTTTGCTGTTTTTCCCCCTTCTGCCCACTTTCCTGGGTGTTGGGGGGGCTCGCTGACAACAATCACAAATCCAGCGACCTAGGAAGAAAATTGTTAGTTAATATAGAACGAAACACGTCCTTCCTTAACTATCACTAATGATACTCTTCTGTGGATTTGTGGTGGGAAGGGCACTAAGTTCCTTAATTTAAGGAGAAAAGTGTAAATTTCTTTTAAAATAATGTAATCAATGCCACGCAGAATTCAGTGCAAGTCAAGAGATGGACGTTTAAAAAATTATAATCCTTCTTGAAATTCAAACACTAATGTAAAACCTATTCCTGAATTTGGCTTTTTTAAGCCTTTTTTTTTTTTTTGCTGCTCACTGGTAGCTGTGTGTCTGACAGCATTCTCTCAAGTTTTGGTTTACTATCCTGACACAGCACTTTAAAACTTCAAAGTTTTTAACAGCACAGTGATAAACTGTACTACATACTTGATCTGAATTACTACAGATCCTTAAATACTTAAGTTGCTTGCTTCTTAATGATTACCAGGAAATTTGATTCTAGAGAGTACTATACAGTGTTAACTATGCAAATAAGTTCTAAAATTACACAATTATCTGTGTAATATTTTAACCCAATTACTGTGATTTATTCGATTCTGAGTTTATTCTAAAGTTATCTTGAATTGTCATCCCGCCCCAATTTATAGAAATTTGGTTTAATATGTATAAAGATGTAGCAGTCTTTGTTTTTTCTAAATAGATGATGTATAAAAATAAAATCAAGGCTTTGAAACAAGGTGATGCTGTTACCTTAGCCCTTTCAGTACAAAAACACCAATCCTGTACATTGAACGGTATGTCCAAAACTTGACCTAGGCATTGACAATCACCTGTCCTTTAGCCAGCTACCTATGATGTAAAACTGGTAAACACGACCTGGGTGTTCACAGCTCTGGTCATGTTTGCAGAGTCTGTAGGCTCTTCATGTCATTGAAGTGTTTATGCATCCTTAAAAAAAATGCCAGCAGAGTTTCATCACTCAAAGATAACGTTCTTTGTTTTTAACCTTTACCTGATGGGATAGCACCAAGGCCCACACAAAAAGTATGATAACCTCTGTCACACACATCACAGAACATCATTTCTTCTTCATGGTGGGGTTGTCCACATATAATGCACGTTTTACATTCCATACACTGCCATGGGTAGGTCTTAATCATAGAAACAAGCTCCATGGTCATATCCAGGCAAGAAGGATGGCCTAAATTAAAACCGTTATTAGCAGTAGTTCACACAAAAATATTTAACTTAATATGGCATATAAAATACTAGTTTACTTTAGGACTTCCCAAAAATGTCTATGTTTAACTGCCAAAGAGAAATAAAAATACAGTGTAGAAGAAAATACAGGGACTGTGTCTACACCTCACAATCTACCCTATAAATTGATGATTCTTTGGCCAAAGTCTACTTGAAACTAAATTCTAGTTCTTGACGCAACAAAGAAGGCAGTTAAAATTGTAAGAAGACACTTCGGTACTTACCACTATTCTCACATTGGGAGCAGTGTATAAGGGATTCAGCCTTTCCTTTCTTGTTGGACTCCTTACCCTTCAGACAAATTCCACATATAGCATTTGGAATGACCTTTGGCTGGAAGGGTAGAAGAGGGCTATAAATTCATGCCAGAAGAGCTTACTATGGGTTCAAAAGGAATTCTGTTACTTTATTGCCTTATCTTTATTTTTTGCTACTGAGCATCTTTTTGAAAGACAAAATTTGACAGGAGTCAGCTTACAAGGTAAAATGGTTTAGAAAGCCTCAGCCTTCATTTTAAAATTCTGTAAATAATGTGATCTCATATTAAGTGTGGCATTCTACACTACCTACATGCATAGTAAGACCTGTACAAAGAACTGGGAAAAAAAACTACACTGTCAAATGTCACCATGAATTGGAAGAGAAAATTGAAGTACCATAAAAAATTGAGGTACTATAAAAGAGAAGACAGTTCTAAGAAGCTTATATATTTTGAAAGAATATTTTCCAAAATTGCAAAACTAGATCTATAAAATCTAAGTTTAAAAAATCAGTTTTAACATTTTTAATTGAAAGCTGTCTCATACATACATTGTTATGTGCATAAATGTGTGCAGAAAACTGAATTGTGTACTAATTCTCTGCATATCTAATTTTAAAAAACCCTAAACTTAAGGAGAAAAACATTCGCTATGAAATGCAAACCTAAAAGGGAAAAACGAAAATAAGTTTTCAGAGAAGCAAAAAAAAAAAAACAATGCAGTCACTTAAAAAATACACTCTTGTATTTTGAATACTTCTCTCTTTCAAATTAAAAACATGCATGGTCCAGTGAAGGTGTCTGGGCTTTAAACATATTTGGCAACACACAGAAAGGAACAAAAGATAAAGAGTTTACTGTACCTAAAATTGCCAGGAAGGGAAGGCTTCTGAATGTCACAGACTTGATCATTATAAAATTATGCTCACTCATGCTACAGGAATAAGTGACAGTGGTTAAAAAAAAAAAAAAGCATGTGCCAAAAATGAATTTGGGGTAGGGGGCACGTGTGTGTGTGTATGTGTGTATGTGTGTGTGTGTGTGTACACACATGTACGGGAACTGGGAAAATAAGTAGAACTGTTGTTACATTTCTGTTTTATTCCAACCCAGCCAAATGTATCTTGTATTTCCCTTTCCTAAATTACTGAACCAAAGAGGAACCTAAATAAAACTGAAATTTCATATATAGTATTTCTGACTTTGAAATGTCTCACTGCCACCTTCATAACCTGTTAGGCCTAAACAATTTGTTCTTAATTCTGTTAAGATTTGTGCTTTTTAAATAATCTTTCTTTGCAAAAGATGACAGAGGCATTCAAAAAGAATTTTTGGCTTATTTATTTTAAAAAAGTCAACCTTATACATAAATATAATAAAAACAATAACTCTAAACAATCACAAATGTCTCTACAAATAATAAATATCATGGAAGTTAAACATACATATAAAACTTTACTGTTAACTATTCTACATCTCCTATATTTTTTACCCTGCTCCCCCCAACAAAAGGATAGTGTCACATGCTCAAACCTTTTAAGTCTTGCAGTGTAGTTACCCTCTGTTGTTCCTGCTACATTCTAAGCATAAGGTTCTCATTGTGTGTTCCTATGACTAAATTAAAAATAGCTAGGAAGTGCACTTCTACATTCCAAATTCTGGATCAGTTATGATAAAATCCGTAACTGTCATAATACACAGCAGAAAGCTACCTCTTTAGGTTATGGTACCTGTACTAAATTTAAAAGATATACTTAATACTTGAAGTTTAAGTTAGATACTGGTATAATAGGTACTCTAATATGTTTCACTAAACTCAAGGAAGTAACCACATAATATTAAATTCTATAAAAGAACTCCTCATAGGAGATCCTTTACAAAACAAAAGTAGTCAAAAGGAATAAAATACAAGGTTTGTCATTCACATTCTAGAGCAATTCAAGTTCTACAATCATTAAAATATACATTAAACACCTATAATAAAGGGCACCAAGAAAATTCTAGGTTTACTTCTAAGTTCAAATCATAATGTTTTTAAGTTACTTGTAATTTTTCTTACCCAACAGTCTTCATCTTGATGGGGGGGGGAGGGGTACAGCTCTGTAGCACTTTCTATGATGCTGCAGGTCAATATATAAAAATACTTTGTGCCTTCAAGCATTTGACCTTTCTAAGAAGTCACCATACTTGTACCCAGGACTTTACACAGTAAATAATGATTGTGGCTTGGGGAAGCTAGTCTCAGTGGATTGCAGAGTACAGGGAAGAAGAAAGGGAACAATGTAGAGAAATCCCTTGAAAATCAATGGAACAGGACCCTAGGTGTGTCTAGTTGAAACAGTAAGTTCAACTTCTAATAACTGCATCAGAGTTTCACTATTGACAAGAAAATTAAGATACTCATCCTAATAGCTCTCAGCATCTTAAATAAAAGGCTCACAGTACACATATTTTTCTACTTGAAAAACAACCGAAGGTAAGTGAGATTTTCATGGTATCATTAATATAGTATAGATTTTAATTATATGCTTATAGGCCTGAATCCTAACAATTATGCTTTAAATTTCAGGTTAATGTAACCTAAATAACACTGTCCTATAAATTAAGGGCAAACACTAGTGAATCTTATTAAGCAAGACATCAGATACAGTATTTTTCTTAACTCCCGTATTTTAAAACATACATATATATATATATATATATGTATATATATATATATATATATATATACCTTCAGAGCTTGAAGTACCCTAATATTTAGGCACAGCTTGGCTTATTAATACTTTTTCATAGAGAGGTTAACCTTTAATAAACATGTTCACATTAATACATTACATCTAGATACTGGTTATTCCCATCTTTGAAGTACCTGAAATATTTTAGGTACTAAAAATGTTCACAGAAGATTATAAAATGCATATTTTGCATATCAGATTCCCTTAAATAATATTAATTTAGTTAGGTTAATCTATATGCTTTCTTGTATACGAAGATAATGCTGATTAGTTCTTCATTTTCAGCCTGTATTAAAAAACATCTATTTCAATATCCTCTCTCTTTTTAACCCATGATCAGTCAGACTTTTTGAATGACCTACTTAGCACTAAAAAGTTAACAGGACAGTGTGCTTTCAGCGGACCACCCCACTTAAAGCTCTCAACAGACCAGTATCACACACTGATTTATGTAGGCTAAGTTTTTGAAATTTAATCTTTGGAGTTCATTTGCTTTCAGTTATTAAGCATTAATTTAAATCTTTAGTTTAAAGAAATTAGATAAGCTATGTATGTATGTAAAAAAACGTACAAAAATCACATGGCTGTAGCCTACTGAAGCCACCCTGGGAAGGCAACCTGTGGTGAATGAAGCTTAAAATTTGCTTTCCATAGGCTACAAAAACATGGATTTTTAAAAGTTACTTACATAAAGGCATTTTCTAAGAAAATATGAATGTATTAATTTGATAGGTTTTTCTTTTATAATTTGAGGAAAAGAAAGGTAAATGAACTGTTAGAAAAAGTGTTCCGGTGACTCACTTCAACCTGTTCTTGTGGTCTATTTACCACAATCACAGTTCTGACATGCATTTAAACAACTTCAATCAGCAAAACTTTCTCAGCATCTTACTCTAAAACTTTCCTTCAATATACCATCATAAGCACAATAAAAATCATATTCTACTACATTCCAGACCAAAAGAACCAAAATGTAGTATATTTTACTACCACCATCCAAAACATGAAACTGTGCAGCTAATTCTGTTCCTTATATGATATTCGTAAATCCCTATATGCAAATAAGGCTACTCACCTCTCACCTCACCTTTTCTTCAAAAGAAAAGAGAGGGGCAGACAGAGGGAGGAAATGTTCAAAACAACAATAGTTGCTGACAACTTTTCTCTGAGAATAATCAGATCAAAAAAGTTAACAAGTATGTTTTAATATTTGTCTTAAAATCATACAGGCTATTTACCAAGGTTATGCTAAAAACACCACAATGTAAATAACAGATTTTACTAGTTTCTATCCCAGAGTTAGCTAAATTTGGCAGATGGATCAAATAATCCTTAGATTAAATCCAGATCTTTCTTCATGAAAGGCACTACAGAAATGCAACTCAGTCTAACAATATATTCAGCCACATTTTGATAGCTCAGCAGGTTTACCTACACTAAGTGCTAAAAACTAAAAATGCCAGATAATTATGATCTCTACTCCAAGGAAAAAAATAAAAAGTTCTGTCTACAAAATGTTTTAAAAATCCATACTTGCCTGGTTATTATTTAAAAGAAAAAAAAAGACTCACAAACTGTACATAAATAAAAAACAGAAGCTAAACCATAGCCAACGTAACAGAAAAGCCACCAGGAAAATAAAGCAAAACAGAAAGCAGCAGACAGAGGGCACCCAGAAGAACAGCAGGCGGAAGCTCCACAATCGTGAAAGTCAAAGGTAAACACTTCAGGGAGAGAGGCTGCTCAAGAAAGAGGCTGCTCAGGGGCTTTTTTCTTCTACCTTGTACCCAGGAACTGACTTGGACAGTACAGAGCGCTTGGGACCATCTTTTCTTGGAGCAGCAGCTTTGTCTTTTGGTTTCTGTCTTCCCTGGAAAGAGTCCTCCTGGCTGTCCGGGGGACTTTCCCCTTCAGATACATTGCCAGAGGAGCTGTCCTGGAGTTCAAAAGGCAAAAACAGAGATTCCTTGTAATTAAGACAGACTGGAGTCTGAATTTTGAAAACTATGGAAAATATTCCAAAAATAGTTTTAAAGTTGTGTTAAGTTAAAAATAAAAGATATTTCTAAATATAAGAAAGCTTTTTCCAGTGGAGACTAAAACAAGTCATACTCAAAATCATTCACCCATCCTCTAAGTGCAAAATTCACATTAGTAAGTGCCTTAATCAACCGTGTTTTCTACAGTGTCAACAAAAACATAATTATCTGCCTCAGCTATTACTTTAACTCAGCTTCAACATCATTTTCCAAGTCACAAAAGGACATATTTGTTTCACACAAAATATATTGTTACAAATAAGTGTGGATATTTTCACTGTAAATAAAGATCATTTAAAAAGTCCTTCAAGCATCCATTTGTGTTTTCATCATGTTAAACTATGCAGGGCCAATATCCCCAACTATCTACAACAGGATGTGACATATTATAAATGTTCAAAGGTTAAGACCCCAATATTTAATTCTTCAATTTCATAATTTAAAATTTGCTGCTTAGAATAATAATTTTGCAGCCGGGCTCGGTGGCTCAGCCTGTAATCCCGCGCCTTTGGGAGGCTGAGGTGAGTGGATTGCCTGAGCCTGCGGGTTCGAGACCCGCCTGAGCAGCAAGACCTCATCTCTACAATAAATCAAAAAAATCAGCCGGGCATGGTAGCGCATGCCTGTAATTCCGGCTACTTGGAAGGCTGAGGCGGAAGGATCGCCGGAGCCCAGCTGGTCGAGGCTGCAGTGGCTGGGAGTGGGCACTGCACTCCAATCTGGGCGACAGAGTGAGATTCCAACTCAAAAAAAACAATAATAATAATTTTAAAAATTTTTTTAAAAAGAATAAAAATTTTGCATACATATCATGTAAATTTTAAATGATAAATTAGGTTGTGTATAGCCACCCTAAAAACATCCTGAGACAATGACTGGAAACATGAATGTATCTACTTTATCTTTTCTCTGTGTATTTATACAAATACAGATACCCAGACTTTCACACATAGTCCTACCTATATAACGTACCCTCATTTTTTAAAACACAAAACTGGAATATACTGTGCGTGCATGTGTGTGTGTGTTTTGGTATTTTTTAAAGCATTATGTACATTTTCTCATAATAAATATTCTTTGAACTGTATTTCTGTCTTACAAATGTAATATAATGTTACTAACTGTAGACATTAACAGAAATTTCCATTATAAGAAATACTGCAAGGCTAGGCATGGTGGCTCAAGCATATAACCCCAGCACTTTCAGAGGCTGAGCTCAGGGGTTCAAGACCAGCCTGGGCAACTTAGTGAGCCCTCATCTCTACAATAAATCAAAAAATAAGCCAGGCATGATAGCACATGCCTATAGTTCCAGTTACTTGGAAGGCTGTGGTGGAAGGATCACCTGAGCACAGCAGGTCGAGGCTGAGGTGGCCATGAGCATGCCACTACACTCCAGTCTGGGTGACAGAATAAGACTCCAACTCAAAAAAATAAAAATAAAAGTAAAAAAAAATACTGCAAACACTGAAATGGACATTCTTTTCTAATTAAATTTTGTCACCATCTGATTAAGTCCTTAGGATAAATTCTATCAGTGGATTTCCTAGGTCAAATACTAAAAAAGTTAAAATTGTTAGAACACTGTCAAAATGTTTTCCCAAAATGTTGGATTGATTTACACTTCTTCTAGCAGTCGGAAAGGAAGTCAGCTTCATCACCCTCAGCATACCATAGCTTCCCTTCTAGTAACATGGCAGGAGAAAAAAAGTACCTATACTTTAATACTTGTATAGCATCTTATTTTATATAACACATATTATTAAATGTTTTAAAAGCTGTTGGCAACAAGGAAATATAATGCCCATTCAATAGTAGGAAATTCTCAGGTTCAGGTTGGCTACAGCAAAAAGTATAAAATGCTAGTTACATTAGCCAGGTGTGGTAGCATACCTATAGTCTCAGCTACTCAGGAAGGTGAGGGCAGAAGGATGGCTTCAGCCCAGGAGGTCAAGGCTGCAGTGAGCCATGATCATTTCACTGCACTCCAGCCTGGGCAACAGAGTAAGACCCTGACTAAAAAAATAAAATAGTAATGATAATAATAAAACGGCCAGTTACTTAAAACAGCCAGTTACTTAAAACACAATGCCAGCTGGGAGTGATGACTCATGCCTATAATCCCAGCAATTCAGGAGGCCAAGGCAGAAGATTGCTTGAGCCCATGAGTTTAAGACTAGCCTGGGCAACACAGCGAGACCCCATTTCTACAAAAAATGAAAAAATAAATTTTTAAAAACTACAGTGCTAAAGAAAATCAAAGTCCTGTGTCATCACTGGGATCAAAGCACTAAACCATCATTGGGTTTCTGCTCTCATTTTATGTCCAGAGTACACAGCTGCCCATTGTCTCTCAACTATTATTTTGCTACCAAAAAAAAAGTCATACAGGACAACCCAATTAATAGTACATTAATATTAGTAAATGTAATATTTTTCTATAGAAAGGTCAAGATTAATTAAATAATAGGAACATAATATACTCCCCCAAACGAAGAAAAATATGTTTCTCGGTGGCAAGAGATCAAAGTCTGTTTTGTTCCATATTTTAAACTAAATAGACAACAAGTTGAATAAAAGATTATAAACTAATGTTTTGTACCCTAGCCTAATCTTTAAGTATAGCCATGCACAACTTGTTTATATCAACACATACAATAAATAACTTTTCTTGATGAAAGCCTTCTGGAAATTATATGCAACTGTCCTTTTGCAAAAAGAGGTAGTGATGAGTACAATTTAACACATCAGGAGAGCAATTAGCAAAAACTCAAAGGGAAAGGAAATGCTTACTACTAAAGAGAAATATTCTTACCGAAGTGCCTTTGTTTTTCCGTTTCTCATCACCTCGACCCTCTTCGGCATCATCTGAATCACCATCACTGTCTAGAGCAGGGAGCTCAGGATCCAGAGGAGGCTCGTACAGGGCTGTGTTTAAAGGCAAATAACGCAGCTCATCTGGTGAGTACCTAAAGGTCAGAAAGATTCTTCTCAGTTTTTTATTAAATATGAAAAGACTAATCTTTGAGCTATGAAGATAGCCTTAGACTTCTCAATTAACCCCAAATACTTTTGAAAAAGTATTAGAGGTCATTAATTTTTCACTGGTCATCTAGTGGGGATAAGTAATTAATTAAAAACCTGAACATTTTTTTCACTAGACTGATCATGTAAAATACACATCTGACTCTTATTATCGAAGCATAATGCGCCTCTCCTCTTTATCTTCAACCCAAAAAAGAAAATAAATAAATAGAATGTCAGTAGCCCCAGGTCCAGCTGCTGGCTCACCTCCACCTCCACCACTGTCCTAGATCATTGCTACTTCTGTGTGCTGTCATTCCTTTACTTGTAAAACAGGTCTAATAATAGAGTCTACCTCTTAGAACTGACATGAACATTAAATTAATACATGTAAATCACAACAGTATATGGTACATATTTCTTTAATTTAAAAGAAACAAAAAGTTTAATAACAAATTACCGAAGCATGTAATCTAACAAACTGAATCATCTGTTTTGTCTGAAGCTAGAATGGTAATTCCTTCCCCTAGGTCAGACAGCAACATTTAGGGCCACTTCCAATCTTATCCTCAGTAGAGCCCTCATTCAGAAGTGACCCTGGATCAAGATGTCCTTCTACTAAGACGTCACAACAAAAACTGGCGTATTACTTTTTTTTTTTTTGAGTTGAAGTTTCACTCTGTCGTCCAGGCTGGAGTGCAGTGGCACACTCACGGGCCACCCCAGCACTGACCTGCTAGGCTTAGGCAATTCTTTCACTTATGCCTTCCAAGTAGCTGGAACTATAGGCACGCGCTACCAGCCTGGGCAACAGAGTGAGACTCCAACTCAAAATAAATAAATAATAATAAATAAAAATTTCTGCCCATGACTTAAATTTGATTTTCAAATACTAAGCATGAGTCTACATTTTAAATTCTATTCTCTAAAAAATAGTCTCTATTCTAAAGAACATATGGTTCCAGAGTAAAGTTTAAAGCTGAAGTAAAAACTGAGATTCTAAAACACAATGAACCTGTTAGCTCTGCTTTTTCACTGACACTCAGATTTGAAGTAGGCAATAAGCAGCATTTGGGGTCCACACTGAGCACAGCAGCCAGACCAGGGCAACTAAGTGGCTGGAGCACCCAGGGGCCCACATCTACCCCTCTGTGCTTCTTTCTTCATCTCTGCAGCTAATGTCAGTACTTCTCAAAGTCTAACCTGCTGAATCATGCTGGCATCTGTTAAAATGCAGGCTCTGAGTCAGTAAGTCTGGAGTTGAGTCTGCTGTGTGACAACAGTGCTGCTGGATCACAGACCATGCTCATATCACATGATTTTTTTAAAAAAAGAAGATCCACCATATTATAGTTCCTAGTCTTCAAATTCTATCCACTAGAAAAATTACTATCCATTCAAATTTCACCAAAAATATCAGCATAAACTCATCATGTAGATAAATTTTAAAACAGTAAGCAGTGAGGTGCTATAGAATGTCCAGCATCTGTCTGTGGCAAACCCACACAGGAAGAACACAGCCATGGCAATCCAGGCTTCAACATAAGATGTTCAGATGCTGATTGAAGGGTGTTGTCCACCATAGAATTAGAAAGACAAACACTATCAACAAAAATCCTATACAACATCTTATGGTGATATCTAGAGACCCCAAAACTGTTAGAAAGCACATACATAAGGCTGTGAAACCCTTACCAACAGCTGATACCAATGGTAACTACTACTACTAAATACCTCTTGTAATATTCCTGGAACTGTCCGGGGATGAGAGCCACTGGGTAAGAACTGACCTTTGTTCGTTCTGTTGGCAAAACTTTGTACTTCCCTTGAGGCACCTGGATAACCTAAATTAACATAGAGAGAAACACAAAACTGATCCCATGCTAGGAATCAAGGCTTTAGGGAAAGAATCCCTATATGCTCCCCTCTACACAACCCCACTCCAAAAACAAAAAAAAAAAAGCTAAAAATTAAAAGAGACATTGGGAGCTACAATCTACATGCAATCTACATACAATTATTTTGCATGCCTATTAACCACGAGCATAATTTCTGAGGAAAGGCAGCATATCTCTTGCGCACGACTTAACAGCAATGTGAGCAGGGCAGCTTATACAACCTCTCTGTAACTCAATTTCTTCATCTATGAAATAGAAATAACACTACTTCCAACCTTATAAGGTTATTGTACGAATTAATATGGAACTCTCTCACAACCACGTATGGGACACAGCAAGTACAATATGTAGCTATTTTTAGTCTCATTCAGTAGACTATCAGCCATAAGCAAAAGACATTTCAGGAAAAAAAAGGTAAATTGATTATTATTAAGAACGTCATTGAAAATAGTATCTCAAGTTCTGGAGAGAAGAAGGACACATTGGCAGTATAAAAATTAATAATGGGGGCAATAAGCACTCTGCAATAACAAAGAGTAAGTTAAGAATTAAGCTAGTCATCCTACGTGCGTCTGTAAGTCAAAATAAGCTCTTCTTTCTTCCATGCGTTCCCGGTTTAAGTTGCTGTTAAATTCAGCTGCTTTTTTGGCAGCTTTCTTAATATACTCGGGCACTTTGCTGGCTTCAACCTTCTGAGTATTCTGCTGTTGCATTTGCTGAAATAAAAATATTACAGTTGGAAGTCACATATAACTTTATAAAATGTCATTCTCCCTAACCCAAATTTAAAAATGCTAGTCGCCTAGATTACTTACAGAATATTCTTTATAGTGGTCTGTAATTCGTTGTCGTTCTTTTTCTTGTAGAATAACAGAATATTCAGCATGCTTGGCTGGATATTCTTTTATCATTAAATCAATCACTTCATCACTGCGCAATGCTGTTAAACCTATTTTAGACCAAAAAAAAAGTAACCAAGGTTCTTTTAAGGCTAAGTGAACAAAAGCACTTCAAAATTTGTATCTCCTTCAAACCACTCTACATTTAAAAGGTTTTACAACAGCCAAAGCAAAACACTTTAATACATTTCAAAATAATAAAACATAATATTCATAATATAAAGTCAAACGATTAAAAGATTATCTTATAAAGGCAAATAAATCAATTTTTCAACCAAACAATTTTTTTGTAAGTTTCTATGTACTTTAAACATATATTCACCAATTCAGCAACGCTTTCACTGGCTGAAAAAAAATAAAAAATAAAAACATAGATCCTTTTACACAGAAACAATTGTCAAATAACGATGTATGCTATTAACAAGTAATACAGAATATTAATGAATACAAAAAAATTTTTTCAACATATTGTAGTTCCTAGTGTTCAAATTCCAGAACTACAATTCAAATTTCACCAAAAACATCAGCACACGCACATCATGTAGACAAATTTCAAAACTCACAGTATCATATTTCACGAGTTGCTGAAATGAACTCCCATGAATTTATATTAAAAAGTAGCCATTTGGCCGGGCTCGGTGGCTCAGCCTGTAATCCCGCGCCTTTGGGAGGCTGAGGTGAGTGGATTGCCTGAGCCCGCGGGTTCGAGACCTGCCTGGGCAGCGAGACCTCATCTCTATAATAAATCAAAAAAATCAGTCGGGCGTCGTGGTGCATGCCTGTAATTCCGGCTACTCGGAAGGCTGAGGCGGAAGGATCGCCGGAGCCCAGCAGGCCGAGGCTGCGGTGGCCGGAAGCGGCCACTGCACTCCAGTCTGGGCGACAGAGTGAGACTCCAACTCAAAAAAAAAAAAAAAGTAGCCATTTCCATTAAAATGTTTATGAAAGTAGAATTACAAATGAAGCACAGAGATAATTAAACAGAACTAAAAACTGAACAAAATTTGCCTTTTCATTCTTTAGAGGTGAAGTCTAACTATATTGCCCAGGCTGGAGTATAGTAGCTATTCAGAGGCATGATCAGAGCACACAATAACCCCCAACTCCTGCTCTCCAGTGATCTTCCTGCTTCTGCCTCCCAAGTGGCTGGGACTATAGGCATATGCCATTGCATTTGGCAAAAGACCCACAACTTTTAAAAAATAGTATACAGGCCAGGCTCAGTGGCTCAGCCTGTAATCCCAGCACTTTGGGAGGCCTAGGTGAGTGGATTGCCTGAGTCTGCGGGTTCGAGACCCACCTGGGTAACTTGACGAGACCTCATCTTTACAATAAATCAAAAATTAGCCGGGCATTGTAGCGCACACCTGTAGTTCCAGCTACTTGGAAGGCTGAGGCGGAAGGATCGCCGGAGCCCAGCAGGTCGAGGCTGTGGTGGCCGGGAGCGGCCACTGCGCTCCAGTCTGGGTGACAGAGTGAGACTCAAACTCCCAAAAAAATAGTATACAAATTTTGACAACTCTGTGAAAATTACAGTTATAAAATACAGATGGTCCTTGGCTTATGAAGGTGTTACATCCAATAAACCTATAAGTTGAACCTATCGTAAGTCGAAAATGCATTTAATACACTTACTCTACCAATCATAGCTTAACCTAGGCTACTTTAAACATGCTCAGAACACTTATATAAGCCTACAATTGGGCAAAGTCATCTCACACAAAGCCTATTTTAAAATGAAGCACTGAATAGCTCATGTAACTTATTAAATATTGTACTGAAAAATGAAAAGCAGAATAGTTGTACAAATACTCAAAATACAATTTCTACTGAATATGCACTGCTTTCACAATACCATGAAGTCCAACCATCACTAAGTTGAAAACCATCTATATAAGCTTCATTTTCCTTTGCATTTTAACAATAATCAAAAATGAACTAAGTAATGTAGCATTTAAATAATTAATTAATTTTGTAAAATATTGAGGAGATAAATATTTATTTATCTGATATCATAATATAAATGTGATACTTGAAAAATTCTGTTAGCTGTTATTACCTAGAGTGCATTGAGTTTCAGTAATAACATTTAGCTCTCTCAGGTAGAGTTTCTCCTTGTGAGACAGATCTCGTCGCTCTAAATCTCCAAAAAAAAGAACAGAAGACTATTAGAAACAGTGAAACAGTATGCATTTCTAAAACTTTTAAAAGCATAAAAAACTTTATTTTTAAAAATACTCCATATTACATATTCAAAATATTATTGAAGTGACTGCACAAAAATCTTATAAATTGAAGAAACAAGTTATTTCCAGACTCTCAGAAGAAAAGTAACAAAAAATAAAACCCTTGACTATGAAAATGACGCTTTCTAAAATATTCCCCAGGAAATTCACCTTTTCTCATTTGGCTTTTAAATCAGTTTATGAGACATAAGAACATATCAATAATAGACAGAGATGCTAAACGACAGTAGTAAAAAACAGATGGACACAGTGGCTCATGTCTATAATCCCAGCAATTTAGGAGGCTCTGACACAAGAGAATAGCTTGAGGCCAGGAGTTTGAGACCAGCCTGAGCAACATAGCAAGATCCCATCTAGAAAAAAATAAAAATTTGCTGGGCATGGTAGCATGCACCTTAATCCCAGCTACTCAAGAGGCCGAGGCAAGAGAATTGCTTGAGCCCAGGAGTTCAAGGCTGCAGTGAACTATCACACACACCCCTTCACTCCAGCCTGGGCAACACAGGTAGACCACTTCTCAAAAAAGAAAGAGGGGGTGGAGAGACAGGGTGAGAGAGGAAGGGAAGGCAGCATGCATAAGAATATAAATATATTATAAATAATTCATATGCAAGAATTCAGAAGTTCACAGTGTGTCATAAATAATTAGTATTAGTTAAAAGTTAGATTTAATGTATTACATAAACTAAGACTTAAGTACCTGGGTATTTCCGTTTAAAAGAGGTCACACCCAAATATTCACTGACTTGTTCTTGAAGCATATAGTATTCTCCTGTTTCATCAGGTGGCCATTTGTACTCTATCAAATTTTCTGCTGGATAGTAACTAAAGCTAAACACAGAAATATACATCATGCTTTAAAAGTGGCTTTTATAAAATTTAATCACTTTTATTTTGTAGATTATTTTACTATTTTAAGTATTTCAATTATGTGTCTACTATGACGTGATTTCATGTGTATCAAAGAATTTTATAAAACAGAAGGAAGAGAAATAATCATATGGAATATCAAATCAAAAAAGTACATTGAAAATAACATTTTCTATGTACCACAAAAAAACCAAGAATTCCAACTGCTAGAACAAAGGCATCTTTTAGCTTAAGAGACTTATTAGGCCAAAGCAAGGTGATGTTAACAGTTGTGAATTCTTTCTCTTTGACTTAACATGTATAGCCAGTATGGCACCCACCCAGAGTATGTAGTATTCAACTTCTGTCTCTTGTCAGCTCTTCAGTGAGTTACAAACAGCTAAGAAAATAGAACTCTAAAAACCCATTTCTCAATAAATTAGACTTACTATAAACAATAATTATTTGTTCTCATGTACTCCACAAACCCAGAAGCAAAGACTGAACCTAGTTTGAAGATACCAGTGTACTGCAGTCAACTTCCATCCTGAGTAGCAGAATACAGATTTCTGGATCTGGGCCAATTCAATCTCTAAATTAGACATAGGAAAGTGACACTATTTTATTCATCTATCAATTTAGTTTTAAAAAGTAACTGACAAAAAGAATACTGTTCTCTAAAAGGGTGCTGGAAAACTGCACAGCCACATATAAAAGTATGAAACTGAACCTTTACCTCATATCACAGCTCAAAATGAAACAATAACCTAAATAAAAGCACTAACTAGAAAACTATTAGAAACATAGAAATCTTTATGACCTTGAATTTAACAATGAATTCTTAGATTTAACACCAAACACACAAGCAACAAAAGGAAAAAAAGATCAAAAATTTGGACTTCATCAAAATTAAAAATTGTATATCAAAGGACACTATCAAAAAAGTGAAAAAACCCACGGGATAGGAGAAAATAGTGTAAATCGTGTATCTGAAAAAGGATTAACATCTACAATATATAAAGAACACCTACAACTCAACAACAACAACAAAAAATTTGAATAGACATGCCACCAAAGAAGACATACAAATGGCTGATAAACAGATGAAAAGACGTTTAATACCACTAGTCATTATGGAAATGCAAAGCAAAAATCACCATAAAACATCATTTCACACATTATAGGATAACTATTACTTTTTAAAAACAGAGGCTAGGTGTGGTGGCTCAAGCCTGTAATCCCAGCACTTTGGGAGGCCAAGGTGAGCAGATTGCCTGAGCCCATGGATTCGAGAACAAGCTGAGCAACTTGTTGAGACCTTGTCTTTACAATAAATCAAAAAAATAGCTGGGCGTGGTAGCACATGCCTATAGTTCTGGTTACTTGGAAGGCTAGGTAGAAGAAACACCTGAGCCCAGCAGGTTGACGCAGGGGTGGCCGTGAGCTTGCTACTGCACTCCAATCTGGGAGACAAAGTGAGATTCCAACTCAAAAAAAAAACCAGAAAACAACAAATTGGCAAGGATGTGAAGAAATTGGAAACTGCATTGTTGGTGGGAATGTTAAATTGGTACAGAATTTCATTGGAATGAAAATGGTTTGGCAGTTCCTTAAAAAGCTAAATACAGAACTGCAACACGATCTAGCTATTCTACTCCTCGATATACACCTGAAAAAAATGGAACATAGGAACTCTGAACACCAATGTTCACCGCCACATTATGCAAGTTAGCCAAAAGGTAGGAACCCAAATGTCCATCTACATATGACTGATAAACAAAACGTTAACACATAAATACACTTTAATATTATTCAGCCTTAAAAACAGTGAAATTCTGACATATGCTAATGGATGAACCTTGAAGACAGTATGCTAAGTGAAATAAGCCAGACACAAAAGGACAAAGGACAAACACTGAACGGTTCCTTTTTAGTGGAATACCCAGAGCAGTCAAACTCATGGAAACAGAAGGTAGAAAGGTGGTTGCAAGGGGCTGGGGCAGAGGGGAAAACACAGCTACTCCTTAATAGTTATAAAGTTTCTTTGGGATAGTGAGAAGTTTTGGAAATGGATGGTAGTGATGGCTATGGCTATACAACATTGTGAATGTAATCGATGCCAATGAAATGAATACTTAAAAATAGTTCAAATGTAGGTTGCTAAAAAGGATTTTGGGTTAACTCAGACTTTAAGCCAAATAACCATTTAACACTAGTATATGTTAAATGGGGTATTTTTCTGTATTTGTATGTTTCACTATAATAAGGGAACTGAGGATAACATGCATTGAGAATATTTTCAAAAATAATCAGTTGACTCAAATTTTATTTCTTGGTCTTTTGCTGTTTAAATGATGATTTTCAGAGATTTGTACTGTTGGTATTAAGTAGTGTATGGACCAATATTGCCTGTGATAAAGATTTTATATATTAAAAACAATAATTAAAATGGTAAATTTTATGTATTTATGTATTTTGCTATGATAAAATTATATTTAATTCTACCCAGTAGCAAATCCAATTTTGGTGTCACATTATAAAACAGGAAGAAAATATTCTACAATTTTTAGTAACTGCTTTTTCCAGGGCTGGGGGGTGGGGTAAGAGGATGTTAATGCACACAAGAGAAACTCATCACAAAAATGTTATCAAGCAGTAAAAATAGTATAGTACCCAAGATCCTGACTTGAAGTTTCACAACTCCTGGAGCTATCTCCTGAGCCCATTCGCCTCCTTTTGGATGGTTGGGTCCCATCATTTGAATTATCCTCATTATCATCCTATACATTTAAAAGGTTCAAAAATAATAATTAGAGAAAGAATAAGAGAACAAGTAATAAACAAAGAAAGAACGGTTATGTATCTTACCAGACTTGCAAAAAGTTTCAACAAGTTAAAGGCTGTCTAAGGACAACTAGTTATATAAATGTTAACTTCCTATTATAATTAAAAGGGACCAAGATCTTGGCATGAGCAAGACTTGGAACAAAATTAAAAACTGATCTTCAATTGAAGAAAATTCTCAACCTGTAAATCTAAATCTGCTTTCACTTTCTTGCCAACTGAGGTTAAAATGCTTTCTGCTTTTAATAAATATAAAAAACATCTGCAACAATCTAAAACTAAAGCAAATTCTCCTACTCAAGCTGGGGGGGGTAAATGTATGGATTATTTAACAGTGTTTAACTCAATTTGGAGCCAGTTCACAGGACTATTCTAATTGCCTACTTTACATATTTATATTCCAGTGAAAAAGGAACACACCAGGACTAAAAACAGGTTACCAGCCCTAACTATTCATCTTTCTTCTTACATTGCAGAAATTTAGCAAAAATATACCCTATATAGCATAGCAACACATACACCCCTCAAAAAGAGGCATAGATATACTTTTTTTTTTTTGAGTTGGAGTCTCACTCTGTCGTCCAGACTGGAGTGCAGTGGCACATTCACGGCCACCTCAGCCTCGACCTGCAAGGCTTTGGTGATCCTTCCACCTCAGTCTTCCAAGTAACAGGGACTACAAGCGTGCACCAGCAAGCCCATCTAATTTTTTGATTTATTGTAGACATGGGGTCTTGTCAAGTTGCCCAGGCTAGTCTCAAACCCGTGGGCTCCGGCAATACTCTCACCTCAGCCTCCCAAAGTGCTGGGATTACAGGTGTGAGCCACCGCACGCTATTTTTAATGCAAACCATTGTATGGCAAAAATATAAGGGTTATAAATTTGACTATCCACTAAAAAAAAGTGTAAGATGTTAAGAAATGGACTTATTTATGTATTAGCTGAGGCTTAAGGTATACAAATCACATTTTTTAAAAATTAAAGTCATGTTAAAGTCTCAAATATCTCCAGCTCCTAAGCGTTTACTCATTCTTTTCCAAGTAGTAAAACACATAAAATACTGTTTTTCAGTCCTTATAAAATAAGTATTTAATTACACAGCTCTGCCTATTCCTATTGAGACTAGCAACTAGGTAAGAACTGGAGAAAAGTTTAAAACCATTTTCCAAAATTGTACTACCACAAAGGCAGCATTTCCTATTCAATAAGTTAGACATAGCTCACGCAAGTATCTTCTCTACTATCTTACTAGCCTATGAGCATTTTAAGGACTTGTGTCCTTAAATTTGTTTAAATGTTTCCTTTCATTGGCTTAAAAATTGAGATCTCCTAAAATATACAAAAGTAGCTCAGCCTGTCATCCCAGCACTTTGGGAGGCGGAGGCGAGAGTTGTGCCTGAGTCCAGGGGTTCGAGATCAGCCCGGGTCACTGGGCGAGACATCGTTTCTACAATAACTTCTTTTTTTTTAAGCAGCCCAGTGTGGTAGCGCACGCCTTGTAGTTCCAGCAACTTGGAGGGCTGCAGCGGCCGTGACCGTATCCACACAAAAAGAAAGAGCTACAACGGAAAGTCCTCGAAAGCTGAGCCCACAATCTCTCGAAGTGCTTTTAACTCTGCTACGGTCAACTCCAGACCAAAGCGCGATCCGGGAAGTGTCCGCAGGCCTCGGCCTAGACAGCGGGGACAGCGGCG
>NW_007253738.1:297370-338967 GCF_000164805.1 Carlito syrichta | reverse complement strand
CCCCGCGCGACGCTCCTCGGGGACGGCCGCTGGACCGGGAAGCCGCTGGCCACGATGGGCCCAGCGGGGTCCGACGCCGGCAAGATGGAGTCGCGAGGCTCACACGCTCCAGGATGGGCGCTCGGGGCCGCAGCACATTGGTACGGAGCCTCGTGGCCGAGGATGATGGTTTCGAAAGAAGAATGCAGGCCTGCTTTCTCTTTTAAAACCCTTGTCTGCCCTGTCCTGGGTCACCGCAGTTCACCTGGCACCGAATTCCGCATCGCGGTGTCGCCTCCCAATGATTATCCCACAAAGGGATTCCAAATCCGCAGATGCTGATGATTCTGTCTTCCAGTGTGTAAGGCAAAGCAGTACTAGGGGGCACTGTGTGGTGAGGGTCCCTGTCTCTTGACACTGAGGAGCACTGTGTGGACGAAGGTCCCTGCTGGTGGCCACTGAGGGGCACTGTGTGGACAAGGGTCCCTGCCTCTTGACACTGAGGGGCACTGTGTGGACGAGGGTCCCTGCCAGTGACCACTAAGGGGCACGGTGTGGACGAGGGTCCCTGCCTGTTGACACTGAGGAGCACTCTGTGGACGAGGGTCCCTGCTGGTGGCCACTGAGGAGCACTGTGTGGTCGAGAGTCCCCGCCTGTGGACACTGCGAGGCACTGTGTGGTCGAGGGCCTGCCGGTGGCTACTGAGGGACACTGTGTGGTCGAAGGTCCCTGCCTGTGCACACTGAAGGGCACTGTGGTCGTCGAGGGTCCCTGCCTGTGCACACTGAAGGGCACTGTGTGGACGGGGGTCCCTGCCTTTTGAAACTGAGGGGCACTGTATGGACGAGGATCCCTACCGGTGGCCACTAAGGAGCACGGTGTGGAAGAGGGTCCCTGCCTGTGGACACTGATGGGCACTGTGTGGACAAGGGTCTCTGCTTATTGGCAGCTTCAGTATTAATACAGTATAGACAAATGTTTATGTACCTTTGTACAAATGTAAAGGTAGCTTAGGTGGGAGAATATTTACTAGCAAATAAATACAAAGATTTTGAAGTTGAAACAGATTTTGAAAAGGGCCATAAATGACAGGACAGATACAGGTAGGTGTGCAATTGTAAGTAGATATTGGGTTTCACACCCCAAAAAGGCTGACAGGTGGGAAAATAGAAGGCATATTCAGGTAAATTACTCATTCCTGTTTGACTTGAGAATCGGGTACATGAAGATGGATTCTAGGAGCTAAGAAATGATACAGGGTATGATGTAACTGGGAGAGCAGAGATTTAGAGTTGACTTTGGTTTAAAATCCAGCTGTATCGCCAGGCTTGGTGGCTCAGCCTGTAATCCCAGCACTTTGGGAGGCTGAGGTGAGTGGATTGCCTGAGCCCATGGGCTTGACACCAGCCTGGGCAACTTGGTGAGATCTCATCTCTGCAATAAATAAAATTAGCCGAGCATGGTAGCGCATGCCTGTAGTTCCAGCTACTTGGAAGACTGAGGTGGAAGGATTCCCTAAACCCAGCAGGTTGAAAGCCCAGCAGGTTGACGCCGGGGTGGCCGTGAGTGTGCCATGGCACTCCAGCCTGGGCAACAGAGTGAGACTCCAACTCAAAAAAAAAAAAAAAATCCAGCTTTATCACCTATTAGCTGTGTGAACATAGGTAAATTAATCTCGCTGACACCCCCCATTTTCTCATTTGTATGATAAAAATAATGATGTCCATCCAATTATTCCACAAATATTTTATGACAAGCCAACTCTGAACTAACAACTATGTTAGATGATGGGGATATTAAGAATTAACCATTTCTAGTACGGAGGGATATTCATGTGTAACCATCAAAATAAGAAAAAACAAAAGAACCATTCCTTCATAAAATAGTCTTACTATTTACTAATGTAGGAACGGGATTTGGCACTGACAATACAGTGGTGAAGGAAAAAAATCATAAAAGTGTATGAAATCACTTACAATATGTAGATATAGGTGAAAAACCCAAGACCAAGAAGTCCAGAAATAGTCAACTTGTGGAAGTAAGACAGAAAAGAGAAAGAAAATTAAGTGTCAAGTATTGCAAACCCAAAGGACAGAGTGTTTCAAAAAGATAACTGGTCAGCTATTTCAATTGAGAAGATGAGAACAGAAGAGTGTCCCTTTACATTTAGCAACTTGGGGGTGATTAGCTATTTGACAGTTTCAAGCTGTTTCAGGGGAGTGATGGTTTCAGCACCTAAACTGGATTAGTGGATGAGTGAGAGGCTAGGGATTGGCGCCCAAGTACAGACAACTCTTCTGTGAGGTTTTGTTGTAAATAATAAAGAGAGTAGTGGGACAGGTGCTGTTTTCAAGACCGAAGACACTAGCGCATGTTTGTACACTAACAAGAATGACTCCGCAGGAAGGGGGAAAGCCCAGACTGAGCAGAGAGAGGAGGTGCTGCTGCAAGGCAGCCTGCAAGATGGCAAGAAGAGAGGGACCCGGCACATAGCATTGGGATGAGAGGCAGAATTCACCCATTGTATGATGGAAGACGGAAGGTGGCTGTAGCTACAAGTAGATTGTGGAAAACTTGAAGGATTGTACCTCTTTCTCTAGAGAAATATAAGGTGAGATAATCAGCTGACAGTAAGTAGAGGAGAAAAGTAGAGATGGTTTGAGGGGAAAAGGTATATCAGAGAATAGGAAAGGAAAGTTTCTAGGATGCCAAGTGGTTTGCTTACTTGAGGCTTGAAGTAAGCAAACCACTGACGCTAGTCTGTCTGGTTTTGTGATGTTCTCAAATTTAGCTACTTGGATTCAGGCTTGAACAAAGTAGATTAATAAGGTTCAGGCAGGAAGGGGTTTTCCTGGTAAGGAAGGGGGGGGTTCAAGGAAATCAAAGTGTGTTTGTAACCGAGTGAACCGTGAAATCTTTTTTTTTTTAATTTTTTTTGAGTTGGAGTCTCACTCTGTCGCCCAGGCTGGAGTGCAGTGGCACACTGATGGCCACCTCGACCTACTGGGCTCAGGCAGTCCTTCCGCCTCAGCCTTCCAAGTAGCTGGAACTGCAGGCACGCGCCACCTTGCACAGCTAATTTTTTGATTTATTGTAGAGATAAGGTCTCACCAAGTTGCCCAGGCTGGTCTCAAACCCATGCGCTCAGGCAGTCCTCTCACCTCAGCTTCCCAAAGTGCTGGGATTAAAGGCATGAGCCACTGCACCCAGCCATGAACCATGAAATCTAAACAGAACAAGGAGGAAAATTGGAGGGCTATAAATGGTGGGAAAAGACAAATGAACTGGAGTTTTCAATAAGATGGAAGGGTGGTTGTCTCCAGGGTACTGGAGGTAGTGAGTTGGAGGGACAGGAAATGACTACAGAATACCTTGCTTGAAATCACGATTTCAGAAGTCATAGTAACCATGGTGATAGCAAGGTCTAGAAGGTGAGGTAAGGTAGGCTGGAGAGTGAGCTGGTTAAGGAACTGAGTAGCTAGAGTACAGGAAGTCATAACTTAATATGGCAAAACAGGAATATAAAGGACTGTAAAAATGACATGGAAGTTGTAATTGTACAAAGTGATTTTAGTAATCAAAGAGAAAAATTACAATTTTTCCATGACACTTAAGAACTTTTGTTGAAACATTAAAAACTATCTTGCTGCTAGTTGCAAATATACTGGGACTTTTTAACTTGTAAAACTAATATTTATTTACTATACCATAATTTAAAACAGGAGAAACATGGAGAACCAGTGCTTTATTCTTTGTAAAAACAAAACAAACAAACAAAAACCAACAGTAGTTTGAGCTGTGCTTGCCTCCTTCTCATCCTCTAGTTTATTCTATTTTATTTTATTTTATTGAGTCAGAGTCTCACGCTGTTGCCTATGCTGGAGTGCAGTGGCACACACAAGGGCCATGGCAACCTTGACCTGCTGGCCTCAGGTGATCCTTCCACCTCAGCCTCCCAAGTAGCTGGAACCACAGGTGTGACAAATTATTTATTTATTGTAGAGACGAGATCTTGCCAAGTTGCACAGGCTGGTCTCGAACCCTTGGGCTCAGGCAATCTTCTTGCCTCCATCTCCCAAAGTACTGGGATTACAGGCATGAGCCACCGTGCCCAGCTCCTCATCCTACAATTTATCTCCTCTGACTTTATAAATTGTCATTCTGCTAAGTCTGGATTGGCTTCCAACTTTTTATCTTTGCATTTTAAATGTTAGGAAATTTCTCCAGGAATTTCTTGAATATGAAGTGTTTTATCAGCATCACTTTCTGTGGACATCTTCAAACTTTTGTCACAGCTGCCTCGACTAATCTGTGGAATCTGGGTGCAGACTTCACAGCAGCACCTTGAACTGTGCTACCATCTTCACCAACAGCTACCATTACTCAATCCGTGTCAACTCCTGAAATGAGGACACTAGACTTTACTAGCAGTAAAGTTTTTATCCAGTCTCTGTGTAGTTACCATTTTCTTTCAACATGGCAACTAACTTCAGCACTTCAGCCTGGATGCTAGCCAGACTGAGGGGGATTTTTAAAAATTTGTTACAGTCATCAATTAAAAGTAGATAGACAGTCTCTATCATGGCCATAACTGCCTTTCTCTTTCTTGTGCATCTGAAACTAAAAGATCCTGAAGAAACCTGGCCTTGTATTTCTCTCCTTACTGGACTTTTTCTCTATGGCTTCTACAATGCCTTTCATATAGGCCGAGGTCTCATCCTGTCTTGGCTTTTCTTTGCTGTTGTTATTTTCAAATTTCCTAATCACATCTAAGTTCACTTCAGCATTGTTACTTTTTATTTATTTGCTGTACTTTCATCTTTATTGGCCAATTTTCTCTTTTGATAATCCATTTTTGTGAAATATCTGGGTCTATCACTGGGAAACAAGGAGGCAGTACAACTACATACTTTGCTGGCTGTGTATAAACTGGAAAACCAAGTACTAAGTGTGCAGAGACTGATGCCTGACTTTGAAAGAAGGATCATGATGCCTGCTATGGACTCAATGTGTGTCCCCCAGAATTCAGAGGCCGTAATCCCCAATGCAATGGTATTTGGAAGTGAAGACTTTCAGAGGTAATTAAGTTTAGTTGAGCTCATGAGGATGGAGTCTTCTTGATGGGGATTAATGTTTTTATAAAAAGAAGAAGAGACACCAAGATCACTCTTCCCACGTCCTTATCTTTCTATATGCATCCACCAAGGACAGACCATGTAAGGACATAATCAAGAAGAGGACTCTCACCAAGAATCCTAGCATGCTGACACACTGACCTCAGATTTTCAGCCTCTAAAACTTTCATTTTAAAAGTTTGTTAGAAAGCCGGGCTCGGTGGCTCAGCCTGTAATCCCGCGCCTTTGGGAGGCTGAGGTGAGTGGATTGCCTGAGCCCGCGGGTTCGAGACCCGCCTGGGCAGCGAGACCTCATCTCTACAATAAATCAAAAAATCAGCCGGGCGTGGTAGCGCATGCCTGTAATTCCGGCTACTTGGAAGGCTGAGGCGGAAGGATCGCCGGAGCCCAGCAGGTCGAGGCTGCGGTGGCCGGAAGTGGCCACTGCACTCCAGTCTGGGTGACAGAGTGAGACTTCCACTCAAAAAAAAAAAAAAAAAAAGTTTGTTAGAAAAAAAATGTTTGTTGTTTAAGCCATCCAGTCTATGACATTTCATTATAGCAGCCTGAGCTAAGACAATGCCCATCTGTTATTTACATAGTGATATGTGGACTGAAGAGCTAGCTGTGAAGTATGTTCTTTATGTGATTACTCACAGTTAATATACCATCAAAATTATTTCTTTTTTTTGAGTCAGGGTCTCGCTCTGTCACCCAGACTGGAATACAGTAGCATGACCACAGCTTTAAACTCCTGGGCTCAGTCAAGCAACCCTTTTGCCTCAGCCTCCCGAGTAGCTGGGACTACAGGCATGTATAACCATGCCCAGCTAATTTTATTATTATTATTATTATTTGAATAGGAGTGTCACTCTGTCACCCAGGCTGGAGTGCAGTGGCACATTGATGGCCACCATGGCCTCAACCTGCTGAGCTCAGGTGATCCTTCCACATCAGCCTCCCAAGCAGCCAGAATTACAGGTGCACACCACCATGCCTGGCTAATTTTTCTTGATTTATTATAGAGACGAGGTCTTGCCAAGTTGCCCAGGCTGGTCTCAAACCCCTGGACTCAGGCAGTCCTCTCACCTCCACCTCCCAAAGTGCTGGGATTACAGGTGTGAGACACCATGCCTGGCTTTTTTTCCCCCTCAGAAGAGACAAAGACTTGCGATGTTGTCTAGGTTGGTGACAAACTCTCAGGCTCAAACAGTCCTCCCACCTTGGCTTCCCAAAGTGTTGAGATTACAGGTTTGAGCCATTGCACCTGGCCCATGATTAAAATTTAAACCATTTTGTTGGGGGAACTGTTATTTAACTAGACCATGGTAACGGAAATCTGTGCATAACAGAACTGTGCAAATGGTTAGATGGTTCACCTGTGTGAATACTGAAGCCACAAGAAACAGTGGCAGGAGTCGGGTACAGATGAAGATTGGGATCTAGTAGCTCAAGTCTTCAAGTGACAAAGAGGAATAAGCTAGGGATGATGGGCGGCAGCAACAAACAGACAAGGGATTGTATATCCAGAAAGCATACACTTCCAGAAGCCAGAATTTTTTAGATCATAGGGGTTTCCTACCCTAACTCCTGCTTCCGAGGCATCAGGGACTAACAGAAAAACAGCTTTCACTTGAGAGGGCTGCAGTGGGACTCCTTGGGGACAGTCAGGTTGCTGTTAGGGGAAAAAAAAACCTCAAAATACATGTGGAGGGGAGGCTGGGAGGAGAGGGTCTGATGACCCACAGTACTCCATAAAATGCTTACAGAGGCAAGACTCGGATGCTGGTCAGATTTCTTTTAGTGGCTGAAGTGAATGTTTATGTGACATTTGATGTGCATGATCTTTACAGTTCCTTAGGACAGTGCTTTAGAAGTTATGGTCTGGAACATTTAGCATGATGATCTAGTGACTTCAGGTGACTCCACCGTTTCATAGGCTCATGGTGAAGTGCTGATAGGTGGAGTGAGAAAAGGGGTGGGTGACAGCAGGGCACAAGTTTTCTTGGCACAAGTCTCAACACAGTCCACTGAGAAAGAAAGGTGAAAAGGAGGTTTTATGATGGGGAAAGGCAATAATACAAAATATTATGAGAGTGCAAAGGGGGGTATCTAACCCAACCTGCAACAGCAATAAGAGAGAAATGGGATTTGCAGTGAGAAGTGTTGCTAAGATCTGAGATGTTTATAATGCACTCAGAATCCAGTTAACCTCAGAAAAAGACAGAATATTGTGTCATGGAGAATCTAGAACCTTAAGAGTAGGCAGAGGAGTTTGTATTCACCCAAAAGACAATCAGGATCCGTTGAGGGGTTTTAAGACAGGGAGTGACAATCAAAGATGATAGCACCATCAAGTTTATGAGTAAGGTGTGGGGATGAGTCTTAAAGCAAAGAAAAATAGGCCCATTAGTTTTTGATAATCAACAAAGGTTTAGTTGCTTAATACTCTTCCCCTGCCCAATAAAATAGAAGTTTGTTCATGAGGGCAATAGCCTTGTCTATTTTGTTTACTATGGAACAATCTACATTTTGTTCTATAGCACCTGGAACATGGTAGATGTATGATGGTGCTGAACAAAAAATAAACAGATGAATAAGTTAAGAAAGCGGCTATTGAAATAGATGTGAGTACCGAGACTAGAGGTATGACAAGAGTGGAAAAGAAGCGATTTTGAGCCACTTCAAAAACTTAAAATCTATAGTTCACCATTGCAAGATGTGGAATCAACCTAACGATCAGTGGATAATGAAAATGTGGTATACATACCATGGAATACTATCCAGCCATAAAACAGGATGAAATAATGTCCTTTGCTGCAATTTGAATGGAATTAGAGGCCATCATCCTCAGTGAAGTAATGCAGAAAGGGAAAACGAAATGCTGCATGTTCTCAGAAGTAGGAACTAAACTAAGGAATTGCAAAGGCATTGAGAGTGACATAATGGACACTGAAGATTCAGAAGGGGGCAGGAGAAAGAGGGTAGGAAAGAATGTGCACAGGTGGGGGTAGAAGATACAGTTAAAACTCAGGCTTCTTCATCACCATACAATGCATCCATGGAACTAAAAATCATTTGTACTCCCAAAGCCACTGAAATAAAAATTTTTTTTAAAAATCTATAGAATTTGACAACTAAGTATACATGGGAGATTAGAGAAGGGCAAGAGAAAAAACAGAGGTAAAGGTAATTCAGAGATGTCAAACCTTGTAAGAATAGGTAACATTAAAGGTACTAGGTAATTAAGACTTAGTATGCTCTGACATAAGTGCTTGATTGCATATTATCTAATGTAATTCACCTGCAAACCTTAAGAGAAAGATATAGTTCTCATTTGACAGATAAGTCTGAGACAGTCAACTCAATTACTAGACAGTATATTTTGCAACTAATTTGTCTTGGCATTCATCAGGAAAGCACATTGTTTAACAGGACATATTTCATAGGTTTGCTATGACTAATTTATTCTATAGGCAAAGTTAGCACTGATAGCTCCTTTTTAAAAGAGTATTTGGCGGGTTCATGACCCGCCTGGGGCAACTTGGCGAGGCCTCCTCTCTACAATAAGTCAAAATGAGCCGGGCGTGGTAGCATGCACCTGTAGTTCCAGCTACTTGGAAGACTGAGGTGGAAGGATTGCCAGAGCCCAGCAGGCTGAGGCTGCGGTGGCCGGGAGCGGCCACTGCACTCCAGTCTGGGTGACAGAGTGAGACTCCAAATCAAAAAAAAATTAAAAAAAAAAGATTATTTGGGCCACAACTATATACTCTGTAGTATGGAACTGTTAGGCCTGGATTATCCACTCATTCTCTCCAAATGTTAGAGCACAACTGGAACGATGTTCTAAGAATAACTCTATCCAAGGCTGGTGTCAGTGACTCAAACCTGTAATCCCAACACTTTGGGAAGCCAAGGTGGGAGAATTGCTTGAGCCCGGGGCTTTGAGATCAGCCTGGGCAACAGAATGAGACCTCATCTCTAAAGAAGGAGAGAGAAAGAGAAGAAAAAAGAGAAAAAATCCTTTTCAATAACAACAAAATTTTTTCAAAAGAATAACTGGGCAACATAGCAAGACCTCGTCTCTAAACAAATAAATAAAGTATATCCTTTTCAACAACAACAACAACAACAACATATTTTTTAAAAAAGAATAACTCTGGCCAAGCTTTCACACACTCCCTGAGGTCAACTCCATTTGGGTCTGTTCAGGCAGGAATCGTGGTTCAGTTCCTTCACACTCATAAACACACACCAACTCGTTATAAAACATAAATGAGAAAAACTTCTACTGTTTTATCTTCTAGTTTATAGAGAATACAACTAAAGGGCATTTTTACTGATCAACAAGCTAAACATGGATTTTCCAGCTCTGATTGTAACTATGAAGATAAATCATACTGATGATCACAGGTACGACTGCTTGCCTCCCTGACACCGTCCTTGCTGGAAGAGTCTCAGTATGTGCACTGTATCCACACTTTTCACATGATCACGTGCTTTAGGGAAGGAGGGCTCTTGCCCCTCCCCTAAGGAGGGAATTATGGTTGGTGCAGTCGTGGGAATGTGATTACATTCTATCAAATTAAACAAATGTATATGGAAGTCTGTGGGGACAGTGGAAGGATGAAAAAAATCTGGATTCTTGATCAAATGCCTAAGAAAGAAAATTTTCCTAATTTCTTATGTTGGATTTTTCAGGTTTTATATCTAAAAAGGGCCTATCAAACTAACAAATAACAACACATTTGTAAGCATTTTGACTGGAGAGGGAGGACATTAGTTAGGGAAATATTAAATATATTAGCATCTTTTTTTCAAACTTGGTAATTCTTTTCAAAAAAAATGAATACCATCCAAAATGATCAGCCCTTATAAATCCCCAAAACCTATCTTGACATCTACTAGATTTGATTCTTTACAAGGTTGCATCTTAATTCCCTGTAGCAAATTGTTGTATTATTAAATCTAAAAAGAATTATATTTTATAACAACAATATTATAATCCACTATAAGAATTCATACACACACCTTTCATACTATACTGGGGCAACCAAATGCTAATAAACATACCTAGTAAATATAAATGTAAAAATCTAGCTTTTCCTTGTTCATTGTTAAAATACAATTAAAAGGCCTCAATTGCAGGTAAGAATATGGCCAATCAAAACTACAATGAGGTTCACAAACATATACATTTTATTTATTTTTGAAGAGTTGGAACTCTTTAGTACCTGTAATGAGCTATTCACAATAGAGAGCAAACACCAAGATCAGTGCCACGTAGGATTCAGCTTCATGTTTAGCTGAGATCCAGTTGTCCCATGTGACATCCCAGATTCCTCTGCTGGCAACCTGTGAGAGAAATTTTCAAAAGATCGACTTTAGATTGTATATGTTCAGAAGTAATTTTCAAATCTACACTAGTTTGGTTTCTTAAAATAGGTGGATTGTTATCTCAAAAAGTTATTTTAAACAATTGGTAATTTTCCAATTTTCCCTTTTATGAAGAGACTTGAGAGTGATGCTATCTCACCCGTCCTTCTTGTCTGCTGGAGCTGGTAGTTTAACTCAAGAGATGCTCTCTTGGCAGTGTGTCCAGGTGTAGGAACAGAAGGCCCTGTAGAATGGGCTCTAGTAGTTCTGCATATGGCACTACTCTGCTGTGTAGACCATGATAAGGAATTCTGCACCCTTAAAAGATTGATAATCAAAAGTTTGTCAGGGCCAGGTACAATGGCCCATGCCTGTAATCCTAGCTCCTTAAGAGGCTGAGGAGGAAGGATCACTTGAGGCCTGGAGTTTGAGGCCTGCTTGGGCAACTTAGCAAGACCTTATCTCTACCAAAAAAATTAGAAAAAATAGCCAGGCATGATGATGCACATCTGTAGTCCCAGCTACTCAGGAGGCTGAGGCAGAAGGATCACTTGAGTCCAGGAGGTCTGTGATGAGCTGTGATTATGCCCCTGCACTCCAGCTTGGGTGACAGAGAGAGACTCCAACTAAAAAAAAAAAAAAATTGTCGGAACCTTGTCTTGAAATGAAATTGCATGGACTATACAAGCAGGCTCTCACGGAAAATCCTAACTACTTTTTTCTACATACAAAGTCACACATGATTTGACTCAACCCAGTTTTCTGCAGTGGATCACAAATGGTCACAAATTCTTTGTGACTTTTCCTATCAAGAGGTTGACTTCATTTACCCACCCTTTGAATGAGTTGGTCTTGTGACTTGCTTTGAACAACACAACATGGCATTGTGCAACTTCCAAGCAAGGCACTCAAAGGCCCTGCTGCCTCCACTCACCCTGTGGAACACCATGCTGAGACCCCCGTGTAAGAAAGCCCATTCAATCTGCTGGAGGATGGCTCACATGCAAGTGGACCTAGGTGCCCAGGCAATAGCCAGCCCAACAGTCAAACATGTGAGAGAGGCCCAAGTGAGTCACCAGACGGCTACAAGTTCACCAGTGAGCCAGTAGAAAAGCCAAGCAGCTGAGCATGGCTGAACTGGTCCACAGAAAGTGAGCAAACACATGGCTGTTGCCTTAACTACTGAGTCTCAGGGTGGTTTGTTGTGCAATATTAGCTGACACATCCCCCACTCCACAGCATCGCACCACCCTCCATTAGCTAAAAAGCCCAACTGCCTTGTTACTCATCAAGCACACACCAAGTACATCCCTGCCTAAGAGGCTTCACACTCTAAGTTCTCTCTGCTTGGAACATCCTCCCTTATCTTTGGTACAGCTGGTTCCTTCTTCTTTGGACATCAGAGGGTCCTCCCTTCTCTAGACAGCCCCAAGTAGCCACCTTGCCACACTATCACATACCTACCTCAATTTTCTCCTTAGAATACCTATCACCATTTAGGCTTCTTGCTGGCTGTTCTCTCACCTCTCTCTGCCTGTCCTAGTCCTCACCATGCTTCATCATGGGGTCTGCTCCTCCATGGAGCCTCTACAGACTGTTCCAAATACACATTTTTGTCTTTTTTCTCTCCAACTCCTGCATATTCACCATCAACTCCCTAGATACCTACCCAGCCTAGTGTGATTATCTTTTTATTAATAAATAATGTTGCCGGGCTGGGTGGCTCAGCCTGTAATGCCGCGCCTTTGGGAGGCTGAGGTGAGTGGATTGCCTGAGCCCGCGGGTTCGAGACCCGCCTGGTCAGTGAGACCTCATCTCTACAATAAATCAAAAAATCAGCCGGGCATGGTAGCGCATGCCTGTAATTCCGGCTACTTGGAAGGCTGAGGCGTAAGGATCGTCGGAGCCCAGCAGGTCAAGGCTGTGGTGGCCGGGAGCAGCCACTGCACTGCAGTCTGGGCGACAGAATGAGACTCCAACTCAATAAATAAATAAATATTAACAATTACCTTGCTGTTGGTTGAGGGTTCTATGCTGGTGACTGACTATGTTAAGGATCTTAATACAGGTAATTTCATTTAATGCTCATAACACCTCTAGGAAGTTAGTTTTATCATCGCCATTTTATAGGTGAAAACACTGTGCCAAGGCTCTAGCCAGTGAGTGTTGCTGCCACACTTCATGTGAAGGCAAACTGACTCCCAAACCAAGCTGTTTATAGTATCCCTACCACTATTTCTTTAAGTTCTAAAGTGTGCTGCTGTTTTATATCCTTGACTGGAGTAAAAGCTCCTTGAGGTTCATGGTCCACGACTTACCATTCTTCGTGTTTTCCTCAGCAGCTAACACACATGAATGCCCAAAATAAATGTACTGCTTAATTAATTAAATGACATTAAATTTTCAAAACTGATATGATTGAAGAACAGAATAACCAAGTTAATAAATTATTAGTAGCAAATTGCTATTTCTGGGTTACTACTTTTCAAATAATTTAGAGTGAAATAAAATGTATTTAACAAAGCAATCCTTTCATTTAAGAGGTACCTCAGGATTCTTGGAGTACCTTGGAGTCATCATAATAAATATTAAATCACTGGGGAGAAGTTGCCTTATAGTTCTAACTTCAAAGTCCTGGATCAATGAGATACTTACATTTATTGCTTGACCGGTCTTTTGAATAAGTAATACTTTTATAATGAACTTATAACGGTGGTACCCAAATTCTTTGACTGCTAACAATATGTGGTCTGCCAACTCAAGTGACAAACGAGAGAAGATTTTATCATCATATTTGACATCTTTAAGACTTTCCTTAAAAAAATTTAAGAAAAAATTTTAATTTTCAAACCAAATATTTTCCATATAAAAAATTCAAGTAGAAAACATGTCTAAATAATACAAGTTTAAAAAATACATATACACCTAGCCAATAATAAGTAAATTTTACCCGTACCAATTTATTTCTCTAACAAGTTTGAAGAAAATTTATTTTTGTTTTTAAATTATCTTCAGTTGCTTTTCTTTTTCAAGCCATAAGCTGTAAGTTGTATTTTACTAGACTACTCTGCCAAACCGTTAATAGGCAGACACCAGGGGTATTCTAAAAGAAGTCTTCTGGAAATTCTCAAAGGAAATAATTTTTTTCAAATTAATATATTGGTTAAAATTCAGATTTCAGTTTCCCTAAAGCGAGGGTTGCTTGGACCCAGAGCCTACACCTTGTCACTGCCCTGCTCAGTGGGCTCACATTAGAACCACTTCTTTCTAGTCCTCCCTTGTGGCCTCTCAGTCCACTGGTTTTCTTCTTCGGCCTCCAGGAGAATGAAAAGGAAATCAAAGATTTCTAATCATGTTTATTAATTAACGTATAGCTTGGAGGAAACAGACATAGCTAGCAGACTGTAAAGCATTACTCTTTCTCACAAACCATGAGCAGACCTGGAGAGCTCGCAGGCAGACCACACATGCCTGATGAACTGATTTGGTATGTGCACCAATGGCACAGTGCTCCTGGTCTGGTGATGGAGTCCTCCTAGCTAATTTAATAGGAATGAAAACCAAAGAAACTGTCTCTTCTTTTTTGGTTTGGTTTTGGTTCCCTTCTAGGATGTACCTGGATCTAGATGCATTTGTTTCCCTCAGGCATTGGGCCATGGCACTATCCTCTTGACACTGTGCATCATCTGTGTTCTCTGCAGAATCTGACTCAGGCTCAAGCTCTATCTTTGCTGAGAACAAACTCAATCCACTGCTTGTCTATCTAGGAACTGCCCCAATCCCATGTGCTGCTTACAACCCTGATGGTCGGAGATTTGGGGTGGTTTTCCTAAATCAGAGTTCTAAACAATGGCAGTTCTTGGGTTATCTACAATTAGCAAAAGTTGTATTTGACAATTTTGTTTGGTCCCCTAGTTTTAAAAATCAGTGCAGGTCGAGCGTGCTGGCTCAAGCCTGTAATCTCAGCACTTTGGGAGGCCGAGGCGAGAGGATTGCCTGAACCCAGAGGTTGGAGATCAGCCTGGGCAACTTGGTGAGACCCCATCTCTACAATATATCAAAAATTTAGCCAGGCGTGGTAGAACATGCTTGTAGTCCCAACTACTTGGAAGGCTGAGGTGGAAGGATCGCCTGGGGTGGTTGTGAACATGCCACTGCACTCTAGTACAGTTGGGCATGTTTATCTTTGATGGGTAATTACCACATCCACTTCATTTATTCATGCCAGTTGAGACAATTGTAAGCACATGAATTGGCAATATGTAATTTTAAGAACTCAGAACTGACTAGAAAATAAGTTCTTTAAACCCAAAGAATTATCCTAGACACTTCCAGCTTTTCCCCCAAATTCCTCTGATTTCAGTCCCTACACCTCATACTCTCCAATACTCTAAAATTGTCTCCTTCCCCATTCACACCCAGAATCTGTCTTGCAACTGTGGGCCTCTTGGCCCTACCTATTCAGTAAGCCACTTGTATTACCTGAGACTCTTTCTCTGTTTCAGGTATGAGGTTGCCCAGAGAGCCCCGGGTAAAATCGTGCTGACTCTTCATTTAAAATGAATAGGTCATGGATTACATTTTCCATATTCTCCAGACCACAGCATCATCTTTCTTTATTCCCCCTCCTCCTCTGTCTCTACTCACATCCCGACTTGCCAGGCTGTTCTGGCTTGGCTGAGAGATGCCAGGCTTAACCTGCCTAAGTTCTCCTTTTTAATAAATAATACAATTTGCTATTGCAAGATACCCACAAGATCCATCAATATATAGTATTCCATGTCTAAACTATAGTCACTGTTCCCTGAACCCAAGGGAAAAATCCCTGGCCTTCTGTGATCCTTAGCCAGCCACCCACATTTCCAATAAGTTGTTCTAGGCCCCATCATATGCAATGCAATTCTGGAAACTATTGTATGTTAAATATAACTCAAAATCCTACTATATTCAATAAATTTGAATTTAGCCTATGTGGTAGGACCAAGTGAGAGACAAGTCAAAATGTACACTCTTACACTACAAATGCTTGCTATTAATGTTTAGATCAGAGAAACCGGTAATGAATAATTATGTTATTGTATTTAATTCAATTTAATCTATTTTCTGAAACCATGAGCCATGATATCTTTTCCAAATATCATCTGACAATTACTAGTTCAGTTTAGAAATGTATCTATGTTTATGGTAGGGTAGTAGAGGGAAATTAAAAGGTAGTATAGAGGATCAAAATATGCTGCTATAGCATATTGATTATCTTAAGATAAGGCACTTGAAAAACAGCAGATGCAAGAAGGCACTCTGATTTCCTTTTTCTTCCTGAAAGCAGGAGATAAAACTCCCATGTGGAAAGTTTCTACCCTGTACCAGGAGAAAAAAAGACATTATTCCCAGAGATGTGGAGTGGAGGCAGAGGGAAATCTGTACAAACCAACCTTGTTAAACTAACCTTGATCTGCTTAGTTAGTTCACATTGTTCTGCCCTGGCCCAAACTCCTTTGTCTTATCACATTTTTCACAATTTACTACTCTTTATTTAGACTAGTATATAAGCATTGGCTCTAACTGCTTCTTTGTATCTTCATTTTTCTTGTGGAGACTTCCATATACATGTAAAAATTACTAAATAAAGTTTGTATGCTTTTCTCCTGTTAACCTGTGTTATATCAGTTTAATTCCTTGGCCAGGTAGAAAACTTAAGAGGGTAGATAAGACACTTTACCTCTCCTACCTAAATATTTTTTTTCCCTTATATCTTAGCCTAATAAAAAGATTTTGTGTCTTTAATTTAGCAATACAAAAGAATATGCTTAAGTGAGCAGATAAAGACTTAAAACTACTTTTAGGATAGAAATTGCTGTGCATGTTATTGCCCCCAGTTTTTCTTACAAAAATATTCAAAAATACAGAAAAATGGATAATGATATAATGAACACATGGGTAAGAATATTTTGGCCAGGCGCAGTGGTTCACGCCTGTAATGCCAGCACTCTGGGAGGTCAAGGTATGGGGATCACCTAAGCTCAGGAGTTTGAGACCAGCCTAGGCAACATAGTAAGACCTTGTCTCTATTAAAAAAAAAAACCCAAATTAGCCAGATGTGTACATCTGTAGTCCCAGCTACATGGGAGGCTGAGGCAGAAAGATCACCTGAGCCTAGGAGGTCGCAGCTGTGATGAGCTGTGATCGTGCCACCGCACTCCAGTGAAAGCTCACTGCACTCACTTGAGAGCCTGACTTAAAAAAAGGAAAAAAAGGATATTTTGCCTAATTCATCTTTACTTGCACATACATATTTTTTGGTTGTACCATTTAAGAAAAGGTTGTATCAAGCACAATTCACTTCCAAATACTCTTAAGTATGTTTCCTAATAAAGGTAATCTTACAAAGTCACAACACATAATCACACCAAGAAAATTAACAATCCACTTGTATTGTTAATATATCTAGTATTTTTCACATTTTCAAATTTTTCCAATTGTCCCATAATTGTTTGTTTAAACCAAGGTCTAATCTAAGTTTATGCACTTTTTTGGTAGGCACTTTTACAGTTTTACTTGCCTGTCAAATTTTCATGAGCTGCCTTAATTTACACATCCGAAAAAAGGATTATTAGAGAATTTTCCATTATCCTCAATATTACAGTCAAGGAATATTTTGGGACCAGTGATAAAACAGAAAATGAGAATTCTAGAACAAAGATTATTTATTTATTTTTGAGTAGGAGTCTCACTCTGTCACCCAGGCTGGAGTGCATTGGCACGCTCACGGCCACCGCAGCCTCGACCTGCTGGGTTCAGGTGATCCTTCCGCTTCAGCCTTCCAAGATGCAGGAACTACAGGTGTGCGCCACCATGCCCAGCTAATTTTTCTTGATGTATTGCAGAGATGAGGTCTTGCCAAGTTGCCCAGGCTGGTCTCGAACCCATGGACTCAGGCAATCATCTCGCCTCTGCCTCCCAAAGTGCTGGAATTACAGGTGTGAGTCACTACACCCAGCTACAAAGATAATTTTAAAATGATGCACAAGCAGTCTCCACCTAGCAAATAAAGCAGTCATCTTCATCCCAGACATGCTTCTACCTAGTTCCCCAACTTATTCTTCTCTGAGAAGAGTGGAAACATGCAGGAATATTTAGAATCTGCAAATGCAAAGTGACAGGGAAAGAAAAGTCTGTGGAGAACAGGAAGTACTTAGAGAACTGACACTGGGGAAAACTTCCCAAGCAGAGTTGGAGTCTACCTAACCAGCAAATCCACAGCTCCCACATTTCTTTCCTTTCCTAGATTGCTATTCTCCCTTGCTACACCGTCTTAATTTATACCAACTAGAATATACTTGTATTAATAGAGTTTCTCACTTAAAGAATTACCTTTGATATGATTAAAAGGGCATTAGTCATTTCTACAAAATAAACATACGCTTACTCAAAAGCTAGGTCACATCAGTTATTACTGAAGGAATGCATCTTGTCAATTGGGGAGTGGGGTCAGGAATTTTAAAATAATAAACACCTCTGGGGTGGGATTAAATTTATTGAAGTCCCATGAAGGGAATAGGGTCATCAGAAAACTGGGTACCTGGTTCCCAGAACTAGGGCCCAAAGGTGAAAAGGGGATTTGGAAAAAGAGGTCCTCAGAACAAACCTCCCCCCGGTTAAAAAATTTCAGTGTGGTCCTTTATTAGGAAAATGGTGAGGGGAATTCTTTCTACCTGAAAAATGTAGTCCTTCAGATACCAAAACTAGTATAAATACTGTCGGTATTAATATTGGTATTATATTAGTTACGCAAAATTAAAGCAATTTTTTAAGGCTAGCCTGGAAACACATGTCTAAGTTTCAAATAACTCTCTTAAGTGGATCTGAATTAGATCCCAGTCAAATTAAAGCAGAGGCTGGGCTCGGTGGCTCAGCCTGTAATCCCAGCACTTTGGGAGGCTGAGGCAAGTGAATTGCCTGAGCACGCAGGTTCGAGACCCACCTGGGCAACTTGGCAAGACCTCGTCTCTACATCAAAAATTAGCTGAGCATGGCAGCGCGCGCCTGTAGTTCCAGCTACTTGAAAGGCTGAGGCAGAAGGATTGCCAGAGCCCAGCGAGTTGAGGCTGCAGTGGTCAGAAGCGTGCCACTGCCCTTCAGTCTGGGCGATGGAGTGGGACTCCAACACACACATACACACACACACAAATTAAAGCAGAAAACACTCTATGCCTAAGTTGGAAATTGCTTGTTTTTAAGAATTTTTTTCAGTAATAAAACTTATTTTGAGTATCTTTAAAAAAATACTTTAAAGATGTGAATACAATTCAGGATTAAGTATACAAGTGGACATTGTACAGGGAAAATTTGGGCCTCCTTTTGGTCCCCACTTTGCCTAGTTTGAAATCAGGTACCCTTATTGACGTTGTGTCCCTACCCCCACCCTGGCAATTATCCCACTACTGCCAATCCCTTTATTATAGTATTATAGTAAATGTTCACAGTCCGCTTATGAGTGAGAACATATGATACTCTGTTCTTTTTTTCTGTGATAGAACACTGAGTATTAGAGACTCTAAATCCATCCAAGTTGCTGCAAAGTTCACATATTTGTCCTTTATGGCTGCGTAATATTCCACTGTGTGTATGTACTACTTTTTTTTAAAATCCAGCCCAGTTTCAATGGGCAGCATTGTTGCTTCTATGTTTCTGCTATTGTGAATAGTGCTGCAATAAACATGAGTGTGCACGTATCTTTTTTGTAGAATGATTTGCGTTCCTCTGGGTATATTCCCAGTAGGGGGACTGCTGGGTTGTTTTTAAAAATGTAGTCAAGAATCAATTGTTTTCACACATACATATTCGATTGCTTTTACATTTATTTCTCCAAATAGAAGAGAAACATAGGACTCGAGGGAAAAATAACATGGATAATTAAGAGCTGAGTGAAATAACAAAATGCCTTTTATTCCAACTCATAGCATTAATGTGAAGATTACTGAGTATGATTACAACATACCTTGTAGCTTTCAAAGATAAATGTTACCAAAAAATCTAGTTAAACTGTCATCAATTTTAGTATAGTTTATCAAATCTCCAAAAGCCAAGATATTTGTGGTTAATTTTATGTGGCAACTTGATTGGGCTAAGGAATGCACAGATAGCTGGTAAGACATTATTTCTAGGCATGTCTGTGAGGATGTTTCTGGAAGATCTAACATTTGAATCAGGAGACAGTAAAGATAACCCTCACTAATGCAGGTGAACATTATCCAATCCACTGAGGACCTAATCGAACAAAAGGATGGAAGAAGGGATAATTTTTTCTCTGCTTGAGTTGGGACATCCATCTTCTCCTACTCTTGATTAGCATTCCAGGTTCTTGGGCCTTTAGATTAGGACTGGAATTTACATCATTGCCTCCCCTGGTTTTCAGGTCTTTGGACTTAAGACTATATATTACACCACTGGTTTTCCTAGTTTTCCACCTTGCACATGGAATATCGTGGGAACTCCTGGCTTCTATGACTGCTTGAGCCAATTCCTATAATAAATCTTCTATATACAATCTGTTTCTCTTTTACTACCATTTTTATTTATCAACCTACCGTTAATATCTGCTGGACTTTAGTTTCTACTGGATGAGTTTGGAATTTCTTTAATGGCTCCATTCTATATGAATTAGCAAACTTTAATTTTGCCAGGGCACTCTTCCATTCTTTACCTATATCAGCAATTGAGTCATCAAATGGAGGCTCTACATACTGAACATCATGGATTGACTCTCTCAGTCTTTCTCTTAAAATCTGTGTATACTGGAGGTGAGAATGAGAGTGAAAATGAGAGTGAGGGAGAGGGAGGGGGAGTGGGAAAGGGGAGAGGGAGATTACCTTTTAAATCGTAAAATGAAATTTCAGATTAAAGAACCCTGGTACAGGCTGGGTGCAGTGGCTCACACCTATAATCTCAGCACTTTGGGAGGCTGAGGTGAGAGGCTTGCCTGAGTTCACAGGCTCAAGACCAGCCTGGGCAACTTGGCGAGACATCATTTCTACAATAAATAAAAAATTAGCCGGATATGGTGGTGTGTTCCTGTGGTTCCAGCTACTTGGAAGGCTGAGATGGAAGGACCACCTGAGCTCAGCAGGTCAAGGCTGTGGTGGCCGTGAGCTTGCCACTGCACTCCAGCCTGGGCAACACAGTGAGAGACTCTAACTCAAAAAAAACCCCCAAAAAACAAAACAAAACAAAAAAAACCTGTTACAGTGGGGCAGAGCTGACACACAGCTTTGCAAATCTGTTGCAACAGACTTCTACAATAATGTGGCCACTAAATCCTAGACAAAAAAAAGATTATCTATCCTTTTATCTATACACACAAACATATAAATCGTGTGCAGGTATTTAACCATTTGCACTTGGATGTTCCCTCTGATGGACACTGTAAATCTAGCAAATCACTCGGATGTCCCCTCTTAGGGGACATAAAGAAATTGCTGGTGATTATACAGGACAGATTTATGCAAGTGCAAATTTTTCAAAAATTTATATTTCCTTGAGGTTTTCCATTTAAATTGCATGGAAAAACAAATAAAAGATGGAATATATACTGACATATAATCAATCAGTTGAGAAGTGGTTTTCGGAAATCATGAGTGTTCCCTTCCACATCTTAGAACAACAGACTGGACAATAAATTACATATTATTAGTGTGGGAGGAAAAAAAATGAGACTGCATTGTCTGCTCGAGTAAAAAAAACCTGGTGGAAGATGTCAAATTATTATTCACAACATGTATCAATGAATCTGCAACACATGTTGTGACTGTTTCACACATCGAATAACATAAGATAAAAAATTTTAAATTTTTTTTTGTCATAAGTTCCTCAGGCCAGGCGCAGTGGCTCACACCTGTAGTCCCAGCACTTAGGGAGGCAGAGGTGAGAAGACTGCTGAACCTAGTAGTTCCTGACCAGCACAGGCAACTTAGCAAGATGTCTCTACAATAAATAAAAATCAGCCAGGCATGGTGGTGCACACTTGTTATCCCAGCTACTTGGAAGACTGAGGGGGATGGATCACTTGAGCCCACCAGGTCGAGGCTGCGAGTGAGAGTCTGACTCAACAAATAAAGTTCCACAACGTCCAAAATTCCATTATAAGAAAAATATCACTATAATAAAATAATTGCCTCCAATGCGATACTATGTAATATGAAGTGATTCGTTTCTCACCATTTAAAACAATTGTTTAGATGAGTTGCTGCTAGGTGACCCGCGAGTGCAAAGGATATGGTGGTGTGTTCCTGTGGTTCCAGCTACTTGGAAGTCTGAGATGGAAGGACAACCTGAGCTCAGCAGGTCGAGGCTGTGGTGGCCGTGAACTTGCCACTGCACTCCAGCCTGGGCAACACAGTGAAAGACTCTAACCCAAAAACATTTTTTTAATTTTTTACTTTTTTTTTTGTCATAAGTTCCTCAGGCCAGGCACATGAAATATTCATGAAAGACCCAAGGCAGCTAGAAACAAGAGTGACCTCCAGAAATGGCAACTGAGTGGCTAGACGATAGGGATATGAGGAAAGCCTGTTTTGCTTCCTCCCCTGAGGTTATGAAAATATTATCCTTGTCTTACAATTTTATTTATTTTATCTTTAAATAATAGAATTACTTAAGTAACATTCATAGGTTTTAAGTTGAAAAGGCATCAAAAGTGTACTGATGTGGCATACACATCAGTTCATGCTTTTGACATCCAACATTCATTCTGTGATATTCAACATGCACTAAGAAAATATTTAGTGCCTAAGATGTTCCAAGTAAATGCTCTAGCCTCTTAAGTGGTGAGCTTCACTTTAATAATAGCCAGGATTTTTTTTTTTTTTTTTCTGCCTCATTACTTGGCTAGAACTTCCAGTTCTATGTTGAAGAGAAGATGCAAAAGTGACATTCTTACCGTTTTTCCTAATAGCAGAGAAAAGGCTTTCGGTCTTTCACCATTGAGTATGTTTGCTGTTTTTCATATATGGTTCTTATTATGTTCGCTTCTATTACTAGTTTGTTGGGCACCTTTTAATCACAAGAATAAACTCTGTCAAAAATTTTTTTATCAATTGAGATAACTGTGTAGTGTATTTTTTCTTAGTTTATTATATTAATCTATTTTCATATAGATTCCAGGAAGAATTCCAAGTATAAGAAATTATACTTGGTGTATAATCCTTTTAATACACTGCCTGCTTGCTAGTGTTCTGTTGAGGACTTTGACTTTGGCATTAGGGTAATGCTGGCCTCACAGAATAAGTTGGACAACATTCCCTCTGCTTCTGTCTTTCATAAGCAATTGCAGAGAACTACTATATCTTCCTTAAACATTTGACAGAATTCACCAGTGAACTCACCTGGGTCTAGTCCTTTGTTTCAACATCATTTTTGATTCAATTTAAAAAAAAATAGATATAAGCCTTCTGAGATCCTCTATTTCTTCTTGTGTGAGTTTGGCAGATTGCAGCTTTTAAGGAATAGGCCCATTTCATCTAGAGTATCAAATCTGTGGACACAGGTGATTCATAATATTTCTTAACTTTTTGATGTTCATGGGATCTTTAGTGATGTTTCCTCTTGCATTTTTGATAGCAATAATTTGTGTCCTTCCTCTTGTTAGTCTGGCTTATCAATTTTACTGAGCTTTTCAAAGAAACAGCTTTTGTTTTGATTCCTGTTTTCAATTTCATTGATTGTTGCTATAATTTTCATTATTTCTTTTCTTCTGGTTACTCTGGACTTAATTTGCTCTTCTTTGTAGTTTGATGGAAGATGGAGACATTATTTATTTTAGATTTTCCTTCTTTTCTAATACATGCATATTCAGTGCTATCAGTTTCCCTCTAAGCCCTGTTTTTTCTGCATTCTACAGATTTTAACACGTCGTTTTCATTTTCATTTAGCTCAAAATATTTTTAAAATTTCTCTTGAGAGCAATGCTGTGGCCATGTGCTCTTTGAGCTACGACCAGGCCATGTTTTCTTAAGCTTTGGCCCCCTCCCCTTCCGTGGAGAGGTGAATTCCCCCCCTCCAATTTACTTTCTAAATAAACTATATTTTCTAATCTAGTTTCTGTGTAATTCTTTGCATCTTTCATGTGGCATTAGATCCCACAACAGTCACCCACACCCCTGAAAGTCATGACCTAACATTCCAGAGGACCTGCTGAGGATGTGACACTAATAAGACCTAAATTTTAAAATTGAAAACGAAACAATGAAATCTTGGTTCATTGAAAATATAAAGTAAGAAGGCCGAGTAAGTCCAAACAAATCAATAACTACAATAACTGTCCATGTTTTCACTCACCCGTTAGGAGGCAGAGACTCTCTGATAGGTTTTTTCTGAAGCCCAGCTATCTGTGCTGGCAAGATGTCAAGTACCCCAAGGGCTCCCTCGGGATTAGAGTTCCTGTCTGCCAATCTCCCCTGCCATGTCACATTACCTCAGCTGGCCTGATGCTTCAAGCCTTTCATTCTCAGAATTTGCCATTGGGCCCCTTGCTTGCTGGGGGCTGAGGAATACCTTTTGGTCACTCTAGATGGGGTGGGTTGGCTATTACAGTCACTTGTCAGTCATCTCCCCTCAGCAAACCAGGAACTACCTATTTCTAAATTATTTCACCTTCCAGCAGGAATTGGCTACAAAAAATAATAATAATTTCCATGTCTATATTTGTTTGCTTATCTGTTCTTGCATACTATTTTACAAGCCAGAAACCTTAACAAATATACATATATATATATATATATATATATGTATATATATATATATACACACACACACATATTTGAGTTGGGAGTCTCACTCTGTCACCCAGACTGGAGTACTGTGGCATGCTCACAGGCACCCCAGAGTCAGGATGGCCAGTAATGAGTAGAACTGACAAAAACATGGCAAAAATTCATCGAATTGTGTGTCAATATCACCGGCTGACTGTGAAAAGCATAGCATACAAAATAAACATCAATACAGAAACAGGAAAATCTTAACTGAAAATCCTGGCATGAGAAAGGGGTGCGCAAAAACGGTCCCCAAAGAGCTTTTGCATCACAACAATGCACCAGCTAACAAAGCACTGCCGGTGAGGCAGTTTTTAAGTTAGTAAACAAATAACTGTACTGGAACACCCTCCTCACTCACCTAATCTGGCCCCCAGTGACCTTCTTCTTTACCCAAAGATAAAGGAAATATTGAAAGGAAGATATTTTGATGACATTCAGGACTTCAAGGATAATACGATGACAGCTCTGATGGCCGTTCCAGAAAGAGTTCCAAAATTGCTTTGATGGGTAAACTAGGTGCTGGCATTGGTGCATAGCTTCCCAAGGTGAGGACTTCGAAGGTGACCATAGTGATATTCAGCAATGAGGTCAGTGGTACTTTTTCTAGGATGAGTTCATGAACTTAACTGTCAGACCATATATGTATCTCTTCATTTTGAGTTCAGGCTCACCTAATTTTCAAGACCACCTCAGATTTTTAATAAGCAGTAAGTCTATAAAAGTCACCTGTGTCTGGCTTAATACATAGACAATTTTTTTTTAATTATTGGCAAGCTATCTGTTACTCAGACTTATTGCCAGGAAATACAGCAGTGACTGGGAGTATAAAGTTTGAAGTCCAACAGTTTAGGTATCTAACCTTGCTTTGCTCTTTGTCTTAGCTGTGTAAACTTGACCTGTTTTCTTTTCCTCCTTTAATTTGTCCTTTCTTCTGTAAAACACAGACATCAAGGAGACAGCACTAGAAATGTTGCCATTACTTTCTTTGAGAATTCTTTTTTTGTTATTTGGGAGTAACCAGGAGATGTTTTAGGTGTTTTCAACATGTATGTTGCCTGTTCTCTTGTTCTATCATGTGTCCCTTGAAGTACATATGATACGACAGACAAGTACAGAGTCCCAGGACACAAATTTTAGTCCCAGTTATATTGTATAGGATTTTGTATCCTTGGTCAAATTATTTTTCTTTCTTTACTTCTTTTTTTTTTTGAGTCAGAGTCTCATTCTGTCACCCAGCTGGAGTGCAGTGGCATACTCACAGCTACTGCAACCTCAACCTGTTGGGTTCAGGTGATCCTTCCGCCTCAGTCCTTCAAGTAGGTGCAACTACAGGCAAGCGCCACCACGCCTGGCTAATTTTTTTATTTTATTGTACAGACAAAGTCTCACTAAGTTGCCCAGGCTGATCTCAAACCCCTGTGCTCAGGCAATTCTCTTGCCTCTGCCTTCCAGAGTGCTGGAATTACAGGCATCAGTCACTGCACCTGGCCTTGGTCTGGACCACATTGTTTTTTTTTGTTTTAATTTTTTGAGTTGGAGTCTCACTCTGTTGCCTAGGCTGGAGTGCAGCGGCACGCTGACGGCCACTGCACCCTCAAGCTGGTGGCCTCAGGTGACTCTCCCTCCTCAGCCTTCCAAGTAGCTGGAACTACAGGCATGTGCCACCACGCCCAGCTAATTTTTAAAATTGTATTGTACAAAGTCCTGCCAAGTTGCCCAGGCTGATCTCGAACTCCTGGGCTCAGGCAATCCTCTCGCCTCTGCCTCTCAAAGTATTGGGATTGCAGGTGTGAGACACCACACCCAGCCAAATTATTTTTCTCTTAAAAAGTTTTAAGAAAGTCTCAATAAAAGATGGAACCTTGAATACATGAATGGTTCTCAAGATATTATCAAATGGAAATACCAGTGTTATACCACCAACAAAAACTGAATAATGGCCTATTCCATCAACCTCAGATAAGAAGTTAACGGACAGAATATTTTCTACTTAACTCTTTTCTCCAGTATATTTTTCAAATACCAAGACTACAGATGTCCTTAAAAACTCAAAACATTTCGCTGTTTGGTTTGCTTTGTCGGTTTTAATACAGCACACAGCGTTCATTTTTGGCTGGCAAAACTGCCTCCGAACTAAATGTGCTAAAACTATGCATTTTTGCAAAAAGCAGCAAGGTTCTTGTGGCTCCTGTATCACTCTCAGGAACCTGCAGATGCACGAGTCTCACAAGAACCTGATCATGCTGTCTCCACCGCCTGGGGGCAAAATCCAGCAGGCTTGGCATTGGGCAGTGAGAAAAGGGGGAGGGGAGAAGAGAGATGGGGATGGGGAACAATAGAAGGAGAGGATCAAGGAAAAGCGAAAGAAAGGGAAAGAGGGCAAGGAGGAAGGTGAGGAAGGAGGAGGAAGGAAGGGGGGAGGGAAAGCGGGAGGAGAGAAGGGGGAGAGAAGAAAGGAAAAGAGAAGAAGGGGGAAGAGGGGGGAGGGCGGGGGAAAGAGGAAGAAATACGGGAGGAGGGAGAAGAGGAGGGGGAGAGGAGAAAGGAAAAGAGAAGGGGGAAAAGAGAGGGGGAGAGCGGGAAGAGAGAGGAAGAAGTGCGGGAGGAGGGAGAAGAGAAAGGAAAAGAGAAGAAACCAGAGGAAAAAGAGAGGGGCGGAAAAGTGGAGGACGGCAAGGCGAGACACCCTGGCCCTCCGTTCGGGGAGGCCCGGCGGGGCGGCCTCCGGGGAGAGCGGCTCCAGGATCGGGAAGGCCGCTGCAGGCCAGTCGCCGTCTCCGCACTCACTGCATCCTTCTCGAACATGCTAAGCCTGCGATCCCTCCTCGGCTCCAAGGGCGGCTGCTGAGGGGCCGGGCTGACGCCGGGCCTCCCGCCTCGGCCGCGCTTCTCCATCTTGCTGCGCTCTCGGAAGGCAGCCGCCCTTCAACGCCTCCGCCCCTCCCAGCGGAAGCGTTAGTCCTGGGCCGGCGCCTCGCACGCGGCCGGAAGTGCCCGCCAGCATCGCAGGAGGCCGGGAGGCGGGGCTGTGAGTCGCCTGCGCCATCCGCGCGCGCCGCGCCCCGGGAAGGGAAGCTATGGAGGTAGGGTGGGTTTGCGGGCGTTGGTGGCACTGGTGGTGCTGGCGACGCGGGGTGGGCGGCGAGCTCGGCCTGCGTGGGAGCGCGACGGGGGCGGGGACGTCGCGGCCCTTCCCTGGTCCTGGACTGAAGCTCGCGGGTGGACGACCGGCGGGCTCGGGGCGGGCGCGGGGAGCCCGCAGCCGGCCTCTACCCACAGCGGCCTCGGGTCCCGGAGGTGTTCAGTCGCAGCTGCCGCCAGTGTCCACACTCGCAGATTACAGCTCTGGTCCTCGCCTCCAGGCCGTGCGGATGCGCTGGCGTGTGGGTAGATGCGAGTCTAAGTGGGACTTCGTGCGTTGTTCTCCCTCAGGCTACCCCGTCTCAAACGTCTGCAATCAGTAATACCCAGCTGGTGCTGTCGAGGACTGAGCTCGAGAGGCTTTCCATGCGTTGTCTTTCGTCACCGCAGCCCTACGAGGTGGCTCTTTTGCAGCTGAGACAGACTCGGACTTGTTCAGTAACTTTTTGAAGGCAGGTGGTAGTAAGAGGCTGGGAGGGATTAAGTCCATCTGCAAAGCAGCGCCCCAGCCCACCGAGCCGCATGGAGAGTGCAGAGATAGTTGCTTCCTGGGTCACATGGCTGGCCCCTTTAGCAGTGCCTTCGCTGTGTGAGCACCCGCGGGAGTTGGTGGGAAAAGAGATGCTCCCGGGACTAGCAGGCACAGTAATAGGATGACACTGAACAGGCGGGGATGTTAAACTGGTCAGCTTCCCAATTAAGGCGCTGCCAAGTCTTAGTTCTTAACCCTTATAACACAGTCGCTCCTTTACTTGATACACCAAAATAGAGTCCTGGTGCAGTTTTCGACCCAGAATGTGCCTTAAACCATGGCCTTAGTGTGATTTGGGATAATTAAGAGGATTTTAATTTTACATAATCATTCATGAAAAAGCAGTTCGGTTTGCTGCTTTATACATGGCAGGGGAGGCTAAACTTTGCCTGTCTTAATTCTTGGTTGAAACAGACTCCTTTAACAAAAGCCAGCTTAACATGAGAGAAGTTTATGAATCACAAGGGATGAATCTCAGTAAAAAGTAATATGAGATAGAGGCAACTACAGAGCATCTTGAACAAAGAACAATATATATGTAGAGAAATAAGAGCGACACAGGAGAGTGGTTTTAGGCTTCTGAGGGTGTGAAACCAGGAAGGTAGATATACAGGCAGGAACTAATAGAGTAAAGTTTGTTTGCAGATTCCTCTGGTGCCTCTTTGGGCTGTTAAGACTCTAAAGTTGTGTCCAATAAATAATCTATATCCTGTTTTTGAGCAGAAAAGGGGGAGGATAGAACTTTTCCTTTGCTGCCTCATTCTCAGCTCTTTTTGGGGGGGATGAAAAAGGCATATTTTGGGGTATCATTCTGGATTTTGACACCATGCAGGGAGATAGGAGTATAGTGGTTTTTTTGCTTCTTTTTCGTTTTGCTAGGTTTTGTGCTCTTCTGTTCCCTGTTAAACATTTACTTTCTTCAGTAACTCTGGGATAATAAGGGAAAGCTGAAAGGAATGATAGCCTACTCATAAAACCTGTTGTGCTTTTGTGAACTCATAATTTAACAAATATTATGATCAATAAAATAAGTCCAAGTCTTTCAATCTTTTTCATGTTTGAGAACATTTAGACAAATTGTCTTTAATATTTAATCAGGGCCAGGCTCAATGGTTCAGTCTGTAATCCCAGCACTTTGGTAGGCCGAGGCGAGTGGATTGCCTGAGCCTGTGGTTTTGAGACTAGCCAGGGCAACTTGGTGAGACCTCATCTCTACAAAAAATAAAAAAATTAGCCAGGCATGGTAGCACACGCCTGTAGTTCTGGCTACTTGGAAGTCTGAGGCGGAAGGATAGCCTGAGCCCAGCAGGTCAACGCTGGGGTGACCATGAGTGCACCACTGCACTCCAGCCTGGGCGACAGTGAGACTCCAACTCAAAAAAAAAAAATTAAATCAACTGGGCGTGGTAACGCATGCCTGTAATTCTGGCTACTCGGAAGGCTGAGGAGGAAGGATTGCCGGAGCCCAGCGGGTCGAGGCTGTGGTGGCCAGGAGCGACCACTGCACTCCAGTCTGGGCGACAGAGTGAGACTCCAACTCAAAAAAAAAAAAAAATTAATTAGTGTATTAATTATATAGCCCTAATGCTATCCAGGAAGCATGTTAATAACAACTGAGTACATTCAGCACGTAAGATAGAGTTTCCTATGACTTAATATGTGATTAAATACATAGTTAATATTCTTCTTTTTCTTTCCTGTTAGACAATATCTCTTATGTTTTATTTTTCAGCTACTAATAGGGGACTCTACTACCACATGCCTTTCTCCCTCAGTATATGATATGATTTGTAAACTTGGGTTTGAACTCAGAGTAAATTGTGACATCAATAGCATCATAACACAAGATGGTAAAGTATGCTGGAAAGCAATCACAGACTGTGTAAGCTATATAGACTCAGGTTTGTACTTGCTGTGTACCCCAAGATTTTGTCAGTACTGATCATGGAAATATTTTCACTTGTGAAATTCACCTTTCTGAACATTGCTTCCTTTTGTTAGAGGATGTTTATGATGCAGGCCTATCTCAAAAGAGAAAAGAAATCAATGTGAAAAGAGGGGATGTGGCCAGATATGCATGGAAAAGTTCATGGAAACTGGGCTAGGAAACCACTTGTGCATAGGAGGAGTCAGGGCCTTGAGGGGCTGGTGGGCTATTGATGACTTAAGTCTCAGGGCCCTGAGATGATTCTTTGTAGGATCATATGAATTAAGGGTATGAAATGACCAGTAATAGATTATACAACCTTTAAAATATCTTCCAAGCATTTTTGTACATTTTTTTAATATTGATTTATTTTCAGAGATAGGATCTTCCTCTGTTTCCTGGGCTGGAGTGCAGTGGTGTGATCCTAGCTCATTGCAGCCTCAAACTCTTGGGCTCAAGCCATCCTCTCACCTCAGCCTCCTGTGTAGCTGGGACTTACAGGCATATAGCACTGTGCCCAGCTTATTTTTAAATTTTTTGTAGAGATGGAGCCTGGCCATGTTGCCCAGGCTGGTCTAGAACTCCTGGGCTCAAGTGATCCCAAGTGATCTGCTTCAGCCTCCCAAAATGCAGGGACTACTTAAGCATGAGCCACCATGCCCTGCAAGTATACATTTTTGAAGCAGAAATATGGGTGGGGAAATTTAATAATAGTTTAAAAATTACAAATGGATGTATTCTGCCCAGGAATTCCATTTTTAGGAGTTTGTATGATTGATACACTAAAGATATGAAAGTGTGTTTGTGCAAGAATATTCCTTGAGGCATTGTTAGTAATAACTAAATTTTAAAAAGGCAAATAGGCCGGGTATAGTGGCTCATGCCTATAATCCCAGCACTTTGGGAGGCTGAGGTGATAGGATCGCCTGAACCCACGGGATTGAAACTAGCCTGGGCAACTTGGTGAGACCTCATCTCTACAATAAGTGAAAAAATTAGCCGGGTGTGATGGTACATGCCTATAGTTCCAGCTATTTGGACCGCTGAGGCAGAAGGATCACCTGAGCCCAGCAGGTTGAGGCTGCGGTGGTTGTGAACGTGCCACTGCACTCCAGCCTGGGCAACAGAGTGAGACTCTAACTCAAAACAAAACAAAACAAAACCAATAATCTGCAAACAGTCAAACATCAAATGGTAGGGGATTGGTTTAGTAATTTATTCCTTACATGCTGGTAAAAAATGACTATCATCTGATAGAAAAATCTGAGCTAAGTGAAAAAAGATATGTTTATAATCACCCTTTTGTGATTTTTTAAAATCATGAACCATGTGGATGTTCAACTCCAAACATCACAAAACACCAAAAAATGTATATTATAAAGTGTTCTAAAATAATTCATTGTCATTAGAAATTTCACAGTCTAATAATGATTAGTGGAATCAGATTATAATATTATATATACAGTGTGAGCCTGGTTTCCTGTATACTTACTTACAGGTAAAAACACTGAAGGAAATATTTTTTCTCCTGTTTGAACTTTTTGTATTTTCCAAACTCTACTGACAGTATATTTTTCTTTTATAATCAGATAAACATGTAATTTATTTGTACCATATGTTCAGTTGTAAACTAATTGTTGATTTTTGTGGAAATTTTATCGTTAAAACACTTTTTCTTGGATGATTTAGATATTTTTAATCACATGATGTGGAGCTGTGGTACTAACACTTGTTTTCTTATTCTTTAAGACCAGGGTCTGGATTACTGGGGAAGTGTGAGGCTGCTTGGGCCTGTGTGTGAGGCCATCCACTTACATTTCTTATCTCTGACCAAGGAGCAGTTTGAAATTCAATATGCACTGTGGTTTCAGTGGACAGATTTTCCAGAGGTTTGGCTTTTGAAAACCTTTACAAAGAAAAGACTTTACAAATATTTCTTAGAGGCCTTATTAGTTGCCAGTTTTGAAGGGGTCTCCTCCTTTGTCCCCAAGTCCTCCAACAGTGAAGAAGTCTTGAGGGTTGCAAGGGAGCCCTTAGTTATCCCAAGGTCTCCAAAGCCTAAACTGAGAAACATGCCCCTTGGAACAATGGGAGTTTTTAGATTTCATTATGACAGAATTAGGAGTTGGAGAGGTAGCACTTGGTATGTGGTACTCATCCTGGGACAAGAAAAACGGAGCATTCTAGAGTCAGAGAGACCCTGTAGAAAGAGTGTGAGGTATCCTGAGACAGCAAGGCCAGGAGACTAGAACCAGGGATGCTTGGTTTGTTAACAGGGAATTGAAGGTGGGATAGGTAGTTTGAGGCCCAATCCCAAATGTTTTCTTTCCCCCTTTTTTGTTAGTTTTTCTTCCATTTCATTTGGCATGCTAAATGACCACAGTAAAGCAGTTGCTGTAACAAGTCTAGCTCTAAAATCCTTTGAATTTCTGAATGTGGAGTCAGAACAGTGCCTTCCCCTTTGAATAGTGCTGATAAGTGGCAGGATAAGCTGCGTTGTATTTATCTGTTTTTAAGGACTAAGCTAACTCAAGAGTAACAAGTTAAGTAAATATTTGACTTTTCAGTTTACAATTACTGCTTTCAATAAAAGGTTTAAATAAGGAAAATTAGCCAGGTGCAGTGGCTCACGCCTGTAATCCCAGCACTTTGGGAGGTGAAGGCGAGAGGGTTGCGAGTCTAGGGATCGAGACCTGCCTGGACAGCATAGCAAGACCTCAGCAATACAAAAATAAAAAAAAAATAGCTGGGTGTGGTGGTGCACATCTGTAGTCCCAGCTACTTGGAAGACTGAGGTGGAAGGACTGCCTGAGCCCAGGAGGTCAAGGCTCATGTGAGCCATGATCATGCCACAGCACTCCAGCTTGTGTGACAGAGTGAGACTCTTACTCCAAAAAAAAAGAACTTTTAAATAATTCTTATACTTTTATTACTTACTTTTATTTTTTAGGCAATGTAATATTTATACAGAAATATTTACTTATCTACCCAAAATAATTAAATATCACAGTTGAAATCTTTAGGGGTTTGAATTTCAAGAAATAATATTATTACTTTGAGAAATATTTCTTGAGTGCAAATTCAAATATGTGCCTTTTTCTAAACAGTTATTTCCTGAAATATTTGATGCCTTGAAAAGTCTACAATCAACTGCTATTTCTCTTAGCTTAATGAAACTGACATCATGTCTAGAACGAGCCTTGGGTGATGTAAGTGTGAGAACGCTTTTATTATTAAGTTATCTGAATGCACGTGAAACTATTTTACAGTTGCCCTCAGATTTCTTGATTTAATTCTTGTTTTCCTAGTCATTTCTAGTCATTGGATACAGATTTTTAATATTTTTCTTTGTGAACAATTGCAAAATCAAAAGATTGGTGTCTAAGTACTTTTCTGCCCTCATTTGTACAAAGAGTTGCCTCATGGATAATGTTTTCAGTGTTTATTGAAGTTATAACGCAGTTGTTATCCCACTTTTGTCTGGCTGTCAGGTATTTGTATTGATGGGGAAGGAATGTCCCTTTCTCTTGAGAGACCTACTTCGATCTGAGGAACTTTCTCATGTCTTCGGGCAGTCTGTGGTAAGCTTGCTCATCTAAACTCACAGAAGAAGCCTGACACAAAACCACAGGCATTAACTGTGCTTTTACTCTTCCAAAACTGATGATACTTTAGGAAAAACTCCATCGTATCAGTGACTCAGGCGTGTTCTCCCTTTCTACCTTCCCTTTCAGGATTTCCCCTTTCCCAGCACAGAGCAGGCTTTCCTGTCCTGACTGCAGGTAACCTCCAGGTGCCATGGGGACAATCAAAGCATGGTGCTCTGATCAGTGATGTATTCTAATTAAAATACCAACTCAATCCAGAATAAAATTTTAACTCTCTGAAAAAAAGAGTATATTATGGTGTTATTCTAAAGTCCCAATATTTTTAACATGTGAAATTAGGCCCTTTACAACCATTTAAACTTATAGTGAAAATTCAGATGTTAAAAAATCATGCAGAAGTAAATGCTTTATCAAAATCTTCTAAGACAAAGCCCAGGTAAACACAATCAGAAATACAAAAAAATCAAATCACAACTGACCCGGCAGAAATACAAAAGATTATCAGAGATTACTGTGTACAGTTATATGGAAACAAACTTGATAACCTAAATGAAATGGAGGACTTTCTGACATCATGCAACCTCCCCAGGTTGAAACAAGAAGACATTGAGACACTAAATAGGCCAATAACAACCCAGGAAATTAACTCTGCCATACAAAAACTACCTACAAAAAAATTCCCTGAACCAAATGGCTTTCCAGCAGATTCTACAAAACATACAAGAAGGAACTGATAGCAATCCTGTTGACAGCATTCCAGGCAATTTAGAAAGATGGGATTCTCCCCAAGTCATTTTATGAAACTAACATCACACTGGTACCCAAACCAGGTAATGATCCAACAAAAAAAAGAACTACCGGCCAGTATTCTTTATGAACATAAATGCAAAAATCCTCAACAAGATTCTAACAAATCGGATCCAAAAACGCTTCTCCAAAAACATCTACCATGACCAAGAAGGTTTCATCCCCAGGATGCAGGGGTGGTTCAACATTCGCAAGACTGTAAATGTAATTAAATACATCAATAGATGTAAAAACAAGAATCACATCATTATATCATTAAATGCAGAAAAACCTTTTTTAAAAAAATCCAGCATCCCTTCATGATAAAAACCCTCAAACACTTAGGTATAGAAGGAACATACCTCAAAATAGTAAGTGCCATCTATAATAAACCCACAATTAACGTATTGCTAAATGGACAGAAACTGGAAACATTTCCCCTGAAAACTGGAACAAGACAAGGCTGCCCATGCCCACTCCTGTTGTTCAACATTGTGTTGGTAGTCTTAGCTAGGGCAATTAAATAAGAAAATTGGGTATCCAAATAGGAAAAGAAGACATCAAGTTTATCCCTCTTTACTGACAATATGATCCTATACATTAAAAATCCAGAAAAATCTGTCAAATCCTGCTTGCACTGATAAAGGACTTTGGCAAATTCTCAGTGTACAAAATAAATGTGGAAAAGACAGTTGCATTCCTGTATACCAACAACAAGCAGGCAAAGAACCAAAAAAAAAAAAGCACAATTCCATTCACAACAGCCACAAAAAAACTGAAATACCTCAGCATCTTCCTAATCAGAGAAGTGAAAGACCTTTACAATGGGAACTACAAAACAGTGCTCAAAGAAATCCAAGAAGACACAAACAAATGGAAAAATATTCCATGCTCATGGATAGGAAGAATCAACATTGTTAAGCTGTCCATCCTACCAAAGGCAATCTACTGGTTCAACGCAATACCCATTAAATTACCAACATCATTCTTCTCAGACCTGGAAATGATAATACAGAAATTCATATAGAAACATAAAACGACCACAGATAGCCAAAACAATCCTTAGCAAAAGAAACAAAACAGGAGGTATCACACTTCCAGACTTCAAACTTTACTATAGGTTTACAGTAATCAAAATAGCCTGGTATCGGTACAAGAACAGGCATATAGACCAATGGAACAGGATAGAGATTCTGGAAGCAAAGTCTCAATTTCTCAACCAACTCATCTTTGACAAAGCCTCCAGCAACAACCACTGGGGAGAGAATGGCCTATTCAGCAAATGGTGCTGGGATAACTGGCTGAACACATGCAGAAGATTGAAACGGGACCCCTATCTATTACCATACACAAAAATTAACTCTAAATGGATCAAAGACCTAAACGTAAAACTTCAAACTATAAGAATCTTAGAAAAATGCAGGAGACACACGTATGGAAATAGGAACTGGCAATCAATTCCTGATCAAAATTGTAAGTGCGCATAACATAAAAAGTAAAACAGACAAATGGAGCCTTGTCAAACTGACAAGCTTCTGCAAAACAAAAGAAACCATCAAAAGAGCAGGGAGACAGCCCACAGAGTGGGAAAAAATATTTGCCAACTCTATATCTGACAAAGCCCTAACATCTAGGATCTACAAGGAACTCAGAAGTGCCAAAAAGAAAAAACAAACTGCCCCATTACAAAGTGGGCAAAAAATATAAATAGACACTTCTCAGAAGAAGATATACAGGCAGCCAACACACATGAAAAAGTGCTCAACCTCACAAATCATCAGAGAAATGCAAATCAAAACCACATTGAGATACCACCTAGCCCCAGTAAGAATGGCCATTATTAATAAAAGAAACAACAGATGCTGGCAAGGATGCAGAGAAAAAGGAATGCTTCTACACTGCTGGTGGGAATGTAAACTAATGCAATCTCTTTGGAAGACAGTGTGGCGGTTTCTGAAAGAACTAGAAATTGACCTTCCATATGACCCAGCAATTCCCCTATTGGGAATATACCTGGAGAAACTCAAATCATACTACAAAAAAGATACTTGCACACGCATGTTTGTTACAGCTCTATTCACAATAGCAAAAACATGGAACCAACTGTGCTGCCCATTGAAGCTGGACTGGATAAAAAAATGTACATATATACAATGGAATGTTAGGCATCCATAAAGGACAAACATATGGATTTTGCAACAACTTAGATGGATTTACAGTGTATCATACTCAATGATCTATCACAGAAACAACAGAGTACCATATGTTCTCACTCATAAGCAGACCTTGAACAGTTACCATAATACTGTAAGAAAGGGATTGGCAGTAATGGGAAACTGCCAGGGGAGGAGGGGTGGGATTGGCAGTTGGGGAAACTACCAGGGGAGAAGGGGCATACTTCATCAACAAGGGTACCTGCATAATCAACCTTTGTATACCTAACCCTGGATTGCAACCCACATCTTTAAAGCAAAATCTAGTGGGCACATGGTCAAGAGAATTAGGAGTGATGAATAACCCTTAGGCAGCAGAGTGAGGTGGGCTTGGCCAAGCAGCACAGGGGAGCCTCGTGGGAAAGCACACCAAGCCAGGAAGCCCCTAGTACAGAAATGTGTTGAGTGATGCTTTCCCATTGTGGAGCTTTCTCCCTTGTCAACTTCAAGATGGTTTTCTTTTGTGGACAGCATGGAATGAAAAAGTGTTTCACCGAACTGTTAAACACATCTCACTTCTTGGACCTGTTCCGCCACCTTCCTCTATGCTGCTGGCTGTCTGTTCATCTGCCTCTACTTTAGCTGCGGAGTACTTTTACCTGGTCCCTGGCATTTAACTCACATACTTCTGATTGCCCAGAAGTATTGAAAAATGAGTGGAGGAGCAAAAAGACCTAATGTGACATTGAAGAACTGGTTGGTCCATGTTCTTGTATTGAGTTGAATCCCTCATGGTCATTTCCACCTGCTGGTTTTGGTTCTACCCTCGGGGGTAACTCAGAATGCACCTATTTCCTGTTCTCACAGCTGTCTTTCACATGTATGAAGATGGCTTTCACTTCTTCCTGAGTCTTCAGGAGACTCAGCTGTTTCTTCTATAACAAGTTTTTTAGTCTCTGAACTTCTTCCATTTTTTCTGAATTGCTTCTAAAGTTCAGTGCTTCCAACCCAGAAGCAGTTCTGTGGGAATGGCATGAGGAGTGCAGTCCACTAGGTAGGATCCCTATGCTGGGTGTGTTCTTCACTTTGTAGATAGAGGGTGGAGTAGGTAAGTGATGAGCTTCAAGTCAGACAAGTGGAGGCACAGCCTAGAGCCTCACTGACTTGGCTTTGCCCTGTTCTCTATTTTACCAGACAACTACATGGTGCCTAATACTGAGTTTCTGTTTATCACTGCTTTTTACATAGATATTGGGCACATTTGATGCACAGGATTAAAGCAGTACAACCTGGCTCAGCTCTTATCCTCCTCTGTTAACTTGTAGCCTTTGAAACGTTGGTTCCACCTTTCCATTCTTGTGTTTTTTTCTCATCTGCATGGTGGAAGCAATACTAGTACCTTCCTCATAGATTGTTCTGAGGGTGGATGAGTTCATGAGCACATGCAAAAATGTGTCTGGCACATAATTATGCACTCAGTAAGTGATGGTCTTATTATTATTACTGCTATATACCAGCCAAAGCTGTTGATTCTGTCAGTTCCAAAGAAGAAAGACATTGTTTTGGTATTATTTTGGTTTAGTCAGTAAGTCAGTAATTACTTAACTGTCTAACAATTTGCTGTCCTTAACTGGGTTAGATGCATGTCCTGCAAATCTTCATTGGCTCTCCGTGTGGTCTCAACCTGCGTAATGTCTTGTGGCATGGGTTTGCATCACCTCAAGAAATTCCTCCAAAGTAAGTTTCTAGTGAAGTAATTTTCTTTTTTTGATCTACTGAAGAGTTTGTTTTATCTTGATTTTCATGAGAAAGAAAGACGTATTTGGTGAAAGATGAATGAGTTTTGAGACAGGATTTTGAAGATAAAATTGAATTTTACTAGCATAGTAACCAGAGTGGTGACAGGGTTATGGTTTTGATGACTTTCACCCCACAGGCACTTCAGGGGCAACTACAGAAGGAAGCAATGCGGTGCACACCCACGTGGGTGGGAGACCCTGAGGTTTCAGCTCATGTGTTCCTAAGCTGTTACTGCTCCTCTCCACCATTGTGCAGCTTAATTCCTACATCTAGAGGGAGTTGTGTATGATTTATTGGTGCTTTGCTTTCTTAATTTTAAACTTTTTTATGATGAAGCTTTTTATATATATGAGTTCATTTTTTGTAGCAGATCTCTATGGTATTTCCCCTAGATACTGTTCCACGATGATATTGTTGACAGCAGGATTGGGTCAGTTACTAAAGAGTTACCTTCAACACAGTAAGCTTACATTGGCACATCGATCTTTCATAACTCTTACAAGCCTAGAGGATTTGCTTGTTTTTCCTGGTAAGTACTATGTTTCATGTTTCCTCATTAACATATCTTCCCAAAGATATTTGCAAAGTCAGTACAAAGTATGAAGATTTGAACTCTTGAGGTGGAGTAAAGTGGTTATTCTCCAGTGGCAAGATGGCTTACAAAGTTACTTGAAGAGAAATGTGAGTAGTAAAAGCTAAGCATGGAGACTCTGTCCTACAACACAAGGAACTGAATTCTGCTAGTAACAGGAATGAGCTTCAGATGAGAATGCACTTGGGTGATAATAGTTGATCAGCGAAACCCCCGGTACCAGACTCCAGTCCTATATAGCTGTAATATTTAAAAACAGGTGTTGTACTAAGCTGCTAATTTTAAGGTAGTTTTTTTGTCAGCAAGTGAAAACTAATGCAATATCCAAGGATGTAAATAATTTTAACTTCAGATTTACAGTCTAACATGGGTTCATTCTAAGCCTTATTTTTTACTTGCTGGGTAACTTTGAGATTAATTTCTCCTAATGTTTATTTCCTCATCTATACAAGGGATAGAATACCTACCTGCCTTCTAGGATTGTTGCCAAAATTAAATGAGATGCAGTTGATATAATGCCCAGCACATAATCAGTGCCATTTGTTATTTCCCAATAAGAATGATCATGGCAATCCACTAAGAAAAGATAGAGATAGCCCATGATCGATATTTTGACTTGCAGGAATTAGAACCATAGACATCCTTAAGAGAAATAAAAGTAAACATTATTCTCAGGAGTACAGGTGCTTAACCTGTAGTAGCTATTTAAATTTGTAGCTATTTTTCATTCATTAAACTCTGGATTTCTGTACTTACACGAGTAAATCTTTAAAAAAAAAACCAAAAAACAAAATTTCTTGAAGAACCTCTTAAACCATGTCATGTAAACCCTACCTCTTCCCACCATTCCCTGTAGTTGTGGGGAGCCTCTGAGAGTCGCAGCCATGCAAGTCAATGCTAGTTAGAGCTGGTTTATCCCTCTGATGTGTCAACATAGAAAAACGGCTCCAGTTTTTCCATGGTGGGCACTTCCTTCTCCTTCCACCTCTGTGTCTTTGTGCTCATGATCATTATGCCAGAAGTACTTGTAGTATTGAGCATCTTCTGAAAATGTATGTTACTTCAGTTAGTCATTGGGGTCACCTGCTCAGCCCTGAAACTGAAGAGATGCAGGTGTCCATTCCCCTTTCATCAAGGTGCTTGAGGTCACCCACATTCTGGCTCTCAGTCAGGGCAAGCCTACCTTTTGATGGGTCCCCTCCTGCAGAGGCCATGGTTCCTCCATCCAAAGATGTGGGCTCACTGGCACCCACCATTTTTCAGCTGATTCGTGTAATTGTGCTTACAACTGTTTGCTGTTTTGCAGATGTGACTCATGAGATACTTTCAGTATTAGAAGAGGTGATGATGAAATCTACTTTTATATTAAAAATCATGTTACCATATTGGGAAATTGCACTGATCAAGTTCAAGTCACACAGGTAACTGCAGGTGCATGACAGGGCTGCTTTGATGATGGGAGGCCAGTCTTTCTCAATGTCTTCACCTTCCACCATTCTGCTGTGGAGCAGAAGAGAACAGGTTGTCTGGAGTAGACCTGGCCACAGGGCACCTTATGCTGCCACTTCCAGGACAGCTGCAATTGCACTGTAGTTAATAAAATGATGTTTCAGTTTACTCTTTAGTATTTTTTGGAGTTCTTACTGTGAGTGAAACATTGTTTCCAGAATCATAAAACAAAGACAGACAAGCTTTGTCCTTATATTCTGTTTCTATTCCTGCAAGTACAAGTATGTATGGGACCAAACACATGTGTCTTAGCAGTCAGAGGGTCTGATGAGCTGGTCTTTAATTTCTTACAGGAATACATTCATTTTTATGCCTTGAGAACCCATTGAAATCCTGGTATTTTAGTATTTTTTAGAAGTGGTGCAATGAGTTAGGCAGATCTTTGATAACATTCTACTGAAGCTACTAAAAATGGTTCATCAAACAAGACACTGGCAAATGGTTTTAAAATCACTAGTTAATACAACTGTGGTTCTATTTTTATTTCTCAAATTAGCAAATAGTATCACTTCTTCTTGTCTTTGAAACCACATGGTCAAATCTGAACTGCAGGAGAATTATTATGATGTTGATGCCCATATTAAGTTTTGAAACATGGAGGTCTGCTTATTTTCTTTCCATTTCACAGGTTTGCTGACTGTGCCATATTGTTACTGGCACAGCTAGAGACTGGACTTAGGAAAGTGTTTGCTACAGTTAACAAATGTCCAAAAAGACTCTTGACTGCTGAGGTACATTTTTTTATTTTAATTTTTAAAAATTTAAAAATTTTATTTCAAAGGTGTGGGGTACAATTCAGGATTAGGTATATAAGTGGTCATCGTACAGGTAACGTTTGCTCCCTTTGGTTCCTACTTTGCCTGGTTTGAGATCAGGTGCCCTTGAGGTATATGTGTTTTTTTGTTGTTTGTTTTTTTGTTTTGAGTTGGAGTCTCACTCTGTTGCCCAGATGGGAGTGCAATGGCCGCTCCCAGCCACCACAGCCTCGACCTGCTGGGCTCCGGCGATCCTTCTGCCTCAGCCTTCCAAGTAGCTGGAACTACAGGCGCGTGCTACCATGCCCGGCTAATTTTTTGATTTATTGTAGAGATGAGGTCTCACCAAGTTGCCCAGGCAGGTCGCGAACCCGCGGACTCAGGCAAGAGGTATATGTTTTTATTATTGATTGTGATTGTTGTTGCTGTAGTGACAATTTTCTGTGACAAATTAAAAGTTTAAAAAATTTTTATCTTATGTATTTTTTTTTTTTTTTTTTTTTTTTTTTTTTTTAT